>NC_071283.1:4947728-5170228 GCF_023375685.1 Ictalurus furcatus
TAACAAACTTGTGGCACTTGTCCTATACATCAACAAAATGTCAAAAAACAAACCAAGCTGTCATTGCCATGGTTGTTGGAACAATATCCTATAAGCTACCAATTACACAAATCTAGCTATAAAGTTGTTAGGAAAAAGGGGATTACTAACATACCTCTCTTAGGCAAAACCTAAGCACTTGGTTTAATCTAAGGATGTATTACTAACTATCCTACTTCGATAAGTGGATCCTTTTATTAACAACATGGTTGTAAATGCTATTATTTTAACTAATATTCCATGGTTAGAAAGTTTTGAAAAATTATATATGATATTCTCTAGGCCTTGCCTAGTTACCATATAATCACTCTGGTGATGTGTGCATCTGTGACAGATGGGAGTTGACCGAGGTACAAAATTCCTAGGTTGTACTGCACCCATAGCCCCAGCTGGCCCAACTTACTAGCTATATTCCCACATCACCGTGCATGGTTAACACAGATCTTGGACAGTAACAGCTGTATTTTAGGCCCAACATGTGTTGTGTGATGCCTGTAGGCCATACAAAATTTAATTATTATACGCACACCCGAAGAGGGCACTCATTAAGCTTGTGGTCTGTCAGTGTACGCGCCTGCTGCTAGTAATTCGTAATTTGTAATGATACGAATGTAAAGTTTGTGTGTGTAGTATAATAATATATGACAGCAAGGTTAAATGCTCAAATCTGTTCAAAAGTTTAGAAGGTATGCATTTTATTTTTGTATAACAGCATGGGTAGTTCCAGCTGTAACATGAATGTTAATATTAATGTTCTAATATGTTATGTCTAAAGTAACTTATTGACATGCAATTGATCAGCAGTGATGAGTTTATGTTTTCAGGTTTCCTGATAAAATGACAAAAGAGAGAGAGACAGAGAGAGACACTCTGACTGTTTATTTCAGCTATAACATAAGTGAGAACAGGAACTCACTTGTCTCTCGGATATTCCACAACATTAAATCTAAATAAAAACCGTTAACACTCAAAGCGCTGTACACGAAATTAAATATTGTAATTGTTGCCAAATCATTATGGTCTGAGCGGAATAACACACTCCAAATTGTGCCGTTATACAAAAACGACGAACATCACGATTGTAAATTGCAAGTTAATTAGTAGATTTGCCTTTTGGGGTAACAATGAGAGAACCTATAATAAGTGTGAACAGTTTAAACAGATTTAACATTGAGTCTTGTCAGAATTTCTCAATATTTTTGCCATCTTTTCAGGTCAACGGTTCCGTTACACATACTATGATGAAAATCAGGGCGAAATCTATAGATCCATTGAGCATCTGGACAAGATGGTAAACCTATTTCTATTTGTATTAAGTCATTGTTTTGGAGTTTACACACCGGGTAATAGAAGTTTGGACGATTTCTATTATTAAAAACTAATTTTGCTTGATCAAAGAATGTGAGAATCTATTAATTTGTCATTAAATGCATATCTAAATTTTTTGCTTTTTGAAGAAGCCTGTAACAAAAAGTTTAGTGTTAACGTGAACATTTTATTCCCTTTAGGGTATGGGAATTATAGAACAGCTGGACCCGGTCTCCTTCAGTAACTACTTGAGAAAATATCACAATACTATTTGTGGTCGCCACCCCATTGGAGTTCTACTAAATGCAAGTTGCTTTTCTTCTTTTTATAGTATAGTAGAGTATAGGACTACATTCAAAATGAGCTTGTAGCCTTGAGTAACATTGTGCAAATTAAGCTGTATATTAAAGTGTGTGTATGTGTGAAATATACATGCACACAGTACTGTTATAGATTTTTATTTCGTCACTTCTACATGATTGAGTCTGTAGAAAAACATTTTAGATTCCCAAACATTAGTTTTCCAGCACAAAATGTTAGAGAAAAATAGTTGCATGTCATTAAAGAAAGCAGTGTATTATGTAAGAGACACTTTTCAGACAAAAGACATAATTAAGGCTGCTGGGTTTTGCTGCATTAATAAGAAGCAAGTGCGACAGTTTAAAGTCTCCAGAAGAACTGTGACTGGCTCTGGAAGATGGTCAATAAAACTTACAGCTCATTTCCATATAAAACTGCATAAAGTGTGCACGAGACTACAAATTTTTATCTAAAGAGAAGGGTTGTCAAACTAAATATTGACTTTGTTTCATTTATTACTGTTTATTACTTCACTTATATATATAAGTATCTCACAAAAGTGAGTACACCCCTCACATTTTTGTAAATATTTGATTATATCTTTTCATGTGACAACACTGAAGAAATGACACTCACTTTTGTTGCCAGAGGTTTAGACGTTAATGGCTGTGTGTTGAGTTATTTTAAGGGGACAGCACATTTACACTGTTACACAAGCTGTACACTCACTACTTTACATTGTAGCAAAATATCATTTCTTCAGTGTTGTCACATGAAAAGGTATAATCAAATATTTACAAAAATGTGAGGGGTGTACTCACTTTTGTGAGATACTGTATGTATAATATATTAGAATTTGTGTTTTGTTTTAGATGACCTTATCTCTTGATCTACAATACCTGTTAAATGGCATGAGGTTTCTCCATTTCATGAAATTACATTCTAAAAGATTACTCTCTTGTGTTTTCTTTAGGCTGTGGCAGAGCTGAAGAAGAATGGTTTAGACATGAACTTTTCTTTCCTCAATTACGCTCAGTCTAGCCAGTGTAGAAACTGGTCAGACAGCTCAGTGAGTTATGCTGCTGGAGCTCTTGTAGTTCATTGAGGTGAATTCACCCAGGAGCAACTTCCATGGCTTTCGTTGAAGACCCCAGAAACTTCCCCAACTATTTTAAACAGCCCAAGCACCCTCAACCTCTCCACCTTCTAACCCTGTTTCCTTATTTTCTCCTTGAATTTTCCAGTGGAAGGACCTTAGATTTGCTGAGATGAGCTAAAAGCATTAAATACCAATTAAATATCCAACTCTTGCATCCCCTCCATTTTTTTATTTCTGACTCAACTTGGTAAATGTTCTAGTTTTAAGTACAATTGCAGCCTGCGCTGCTGTGGATGGTTTTCAGTTTCTTGCTAGCTTTCCAGCAGTGGATTTTGTAGCGTGATGGAATCTGCAAGGACTTTACGTGTCAAGTTCTTAAATATCTGTTAGAACGTTTGATTCCGTTAAAGTTGAAATAAAGTAAACGATATATCCATCTTGACATTACCCTCTTTGCAGATATCTGTTAATGTAACCTACCTAATAAATAAAGATCTATCATTATAATGCTGCAGTTATGAAAAGAAAGAAAAAGAGGGTGACGGACTACTTTGCTACATTCTTGTAGATGCTGAGAATAGTAGTGGTGAGTGAGTAATACTGCCATCATTGTTCATATACCTGTTTCAGTTGTCAGTAAAGGGCTACACAATACACAAAGTCCCCGATTCCTCTGGATTACAATATGTCAAAAAGTTTTTATTTTTTACTTCAGTCAATTAAAATGTCTTTCTTCTTATCCTTATACTTTCTTCCCTTTTCTTATTTTTGAAATTAACCACCTTTTTTTTTTTATCATCAACGGTTTAGTAGCATATTTAAATTGAATTTTGACCGCCATTTAGAACTAGAACGAATCTTTCCTGTTATGTGTTGATCACGTGGTTTTAAAGTGGAGCATAATTCAGCAATATCACAAGAGTGCTGTTTATTCTAAATCTCAGCATGACGCTGATTCAACAATACAGTAGTACAACAGGTACTCCCGCCAGCACAGATATTCAGTACAACAGCACGACTGTGTGTGATATTGCTTTTATACAACAGTTCTATTAACAAGGAATTAATATTGAGTAACTGGCATTTCAGACATATGGTCAAAAGTTTTGTTTATTTTTGCTCCGTCAACAAAAACAGTTCCCAAAAAAGCCACTACTGGATATAGATCGTTGCATGGTAATACAGACTGACTGACAGCCCATAGGAAGTGTAGTAATGATGTTAATGTAACAAACTATTGCTAAAACAAGCAGAGAAATGTACCAGCAATATTATTGGCGGGTACTGGGAATACTTTTTATAATATATAATAACATTAAACTTATTTTATGTCTATTTTATGCTTCCTTGAGTATCAAGACAGGAACATTCATGAATTATGTGCGGCACAAAACTAACACCGTTCATTCATCCTTATCTTCCATATCATGATCCTCTGCCCTCTCACGAGTAGCTTTTTTAGCTTTAGGTGGTCCAAAGTAAATTTAGTATACTTTTTTTTTTTTTTTTCTCCTCTCCTCCATCCTGCTGAACTGACTGTCTCTTTCCGCTTCCAAGTCTCAAACAACAAACATAAGAGTGACAGAATTGAGGTCAGGGCAATTTAAAAATGAAAGCTATATATTAAAAGCCCATAGTGGCATCTGTATGAATGACCTAAAACCCTTTACAAACATTATACGTCTCTCTATGTAACTATTGAGCAAGTTTCTATTTGTAAATCTATATGTAGGCTAACAGACCAGTGGTTTTAAAAACTGAACAAACTGTGATGGTGAACATAAATTAAGATAAATAGATTGAAAATGGATTCAACCAGTACGTGCACACAGCTTTATCCATATCAAAGTTTCTTCTACTACATCTGTTAAAGTAACTGCATGTTAAGACTTTAGGCTCCATTAAGACTTACCTGAGGCGATCTGATCGGTCCTGTGAGGGCTGGCGCTGATAGAGAAGTGTTCCCATTGGCTGCAGCGGGTAGGTATTACGGCCAATCAGGAAAGTCAACATTGCGCAACCACATGCAGAATATCCCCACGACGTTTATGTACGGAACTCGCTTTTGGGCAAATAAACAGTCTATAATAATTTGTTGATAAATTAAGAGATTTTGGTCAAGTTATTTTTTCATTTTTTTTATTTTTATTTTAGGCTCGTCTTTTTCCGTCAACACTACTGCATGTTGATATAGTCACAGTGTTTAATGAGACAGATTGGAATTAGCAAAGAAAGATTAACCTCTATCAAAGTGATGGAAAGGCCAAAGTGGACAAGCAAAGGCTTGGACTTGCACGGCTGCTTCTGGAACATTCTCGCTCATCTTTATTGATGTAACTCATGATGGTAGCAGCAGAATGAATTCTGTTTTTTCAGTTGACAGGTATATTATGTCTGTCTATTTACAGAGAAATGCACCCAAATTAATCGAGAAGAACTTTATCATGCAGCAAGACAATGATCAAAAACACACTGCCAACTCAACAAAGGACTTTATCAGGGGGAATAGTCTTTAAAAAAAGTCTTTTAGACTGCCCAAGGCAATCTCCAGAGCTGAACCTAATTTAGCATGCATTTCACCTCCTGAAGAAGAGACTGAAGAGAGAACACCACCACCCCACCACCAAAACAACAACTGAAAGAGGCTGTGGAAAAGCATTACAAAAGAAGCAACCAACAATTTGGTGAAATCAGAGAGTCGCAGGCTTGATGCAGTTATTGCAAGCATGGGAGATTAAAAAAAGTGGAACTTTCATATATTCTAGATTCATTACACCTAAAGTGAAATATTTTAAGGCAGGGTTCAATATCAAAAGTAACAGTCAGTATCTGCTGGCCTCCAGCTGCTTTAAGTACTACAGTGCATCTCATCCTCATGAACTGCACCAGATTTGTCAGTTCCTGCTGTGAGATGTTTCTCCACTCTTCACCAAGACATTTGCAATTTTTCGATCACGTCTGGGGGTACACATGTTTACATGTAATTTTCCACTGCAAGGACAATCAGCTGTCCTTCCTGTCTCCCTGTAGCACTGTCTTAGTCATCTTACATTACAGACATTGCAGTTTATTGCTCTGGACACATCTGCAGTCCTCATGTCTCCCTGCAGCAGGTCTATGGCATGTTCACGCAGGTGAGCAGGAACCCTAGACATCTTTCTTCTGGTGTTTTTCAGAGTCAGTAGAAAGGTCTCTTTAGTGTTCTAAGTTATTGTAACTGTGATCTTAATTACCTACCGCCTGTAAACTGTTAGTGTCTTGAGGACTCTTCCAAAGGTGCATGTGCAATAATTGTTTATGGTTCATTGAACAAGCATGAAAAACATCGTTTAAACCCTTTCCAATAAAGATCTGTAAAGCTTAATTGGATTTGACAAAATTATCTTTAAAATACAGTCTCCTGAAAAATTAATCATTTATTTTTATTCTGTATTATTAAAAAATTCTTCTGTAAAAATAATCATTAATCAAAGAGATTTATTTATTACATGCATGAAGACAGCCTAGCCACTCTATAGTGTAAACATAAGTTGGACACAACTGGCTTGTATATCTGGCTTGTATAACTGGCTTGTATATGAGACCAGTTACTGTGAAACAACTTGTTGAAATGGAGAGAATAAAGTTTTTATTTTCATTTCTTTCAGAATTGTGGAATTAATTATTATTAATTTAAAAGAAGGCATAAAAGGCAGAACTATCGGTTATCGCTATTGGCTGATATCACTCTGAATAATCGGTTATCTGTATCGGTATATATATATATATATATATATATATATATATATATATATATATACATACATACATACATACATACATACAGGTACATCATGAGATGAGCAAAAATCACATTGAATTGATCTTAAATGGTGCCTCTTTCATCGTATAACCATGGAAAAAAGAGAAAAATAATCCCACAATACAATAAAAGCAGCACTGGCTGGTTGGTCTGTGCAAGATATAAGCCATAAAATACCTCAGATGATTTAGCACTTGCTACGTTATTATTAATATTAGGCTATATATATTTGTAAATATTCTTATTGTCAAGGAAGTGGGTCAAAATAACTTAAACTTCAGGCTTTATCCCCATCGTTCATTCTGAGTCAAAATTTACATTTACATTTAATGGCATTTGGCAGATGCCCTTATCCTTATCTTATTTATACAACTGAGCAATAACTGAGGGTTAAGGGCCTTGCCCAAGGGCCCAGCAGTGGTAGCTTGGCAGTGCTGGGGCTTGAACTCCTGACCTTCTGATCAGTAACCCAGAGCCTGATGGTGGTTTTCTTTTCGTGCTCCCAGACGTCAATACGCAGGCGCAAAACATGACCATATACCACTCCGGTACAGCAGATGGCGGTAAAAGCACTCGTCATCGGTTTGCGAGACGCTAGATAAACTAGCGAAGAAGATCAATCATAGTTAGAAGAAGAAGAAGAAGAAGGGGAAATAAATAATAAATAAATAAACGGGAACAACGTTGCTGGCTAAATTGGTAGTACTAAATAGACAGTACAGCAAAACATACGTTATTGGTATGTATTTATCTTTTATGCACACTGAAAACTACCTGGGGTACTGAGTTAAAATAGATATGGTTTGGTTTTTATTTTTATTTTTTTTGCACGATTAATAAAATTGTATTAACTGCCTGCGACATTAATTGAAATGCAATACTGTGTACTTTTAGGCTGTAAAGCGCCAGGTTTTGCTCAGTGTGATGCTTTACTATGAGACAATCTTCTCTGCAGTGCTTTTACTTCAAGACGTCATTACATTTTAATGTTAATAATCGTCAGTATAAACTTACAACCTGCACGGTCTTACTGGACCCCATGCTCGAAGACTTTTCAATAAATTGTAACCTACTAAATAAAACTTATCTATTAAGGGCATGGGATCCTGTAGAATTGGGACCTGAGATCCACATATACAGGTGCAGCTCAAAAAAATTTAAATATTATAGAAAAGTTTTTTTTTTTTTCCTGTAATTTAATTCAAAAAGTGGAACTTAAATATATTCTAGATTCATTACACGTAAAGTGAAATATTTCAGGACTTTTATTTGTTTTAATCTTGATGATTATGGCTTACAGCTCATGGAAATCAAAAATCCAGTATCTCAAAATATTAGAATAAAGAATTTATAATACAGAAATGTCGACCTGAGAAGAGCTCTAATCAGATAATTAACTCAAAACACCTGCAAAGGTTTCCTGAGGCTTTAATCTCTGTCTGGTTCAGTACACAACCACAAACATGGGGAAGATGAAAGTAAATGCTGCATTTCATTTGGAAATCAAGGTCCCAGAGTCTGGAGGAAGAGTGGAGAGGAACAGAATCCAAGTTGCTTGAAGTCCAGTGTGAAGTTTCCACAGTCAGTGATGATTTGGGTTGCCATGTCATCTGCTGGTGTTGGTCCACTGTGTTTTCTCAAGTCGAGAGTCGATGCAACGTCTACCAGGAGATTTTAGAGCACTTCATGCTTCCATCTGCTGACGAGCTTTATGGAGATGCTGATTTCCTTTTCCAGCAGGACTTGGCACCTGCCCACAGTGCCAAAACTACTAGTAACTGGTTTGCTGTCCATGGTGTTACTGTGCTTGATTGTCCAGCCGACTCGCCTGACCCGAACCCCATAGAGAATCTATGAGAGACACCAGACCCAACAATACAGACGAGCTGAAGGGCGCTATCAAAGCAACCTGGGCTTCCAGAACACCTCAGCAGTGCCACGGACTGATCGCCTCCATGCCACGCCGCATTGATGCAGTAATTTATACAAAAGGATTAAAACCCCGACCGAGTATCGAGTGCATAAATTAACATACTTTTCAGAAGGTCGACATTTCTGTATTATAAATTCTTTATTCTAATATTTTGAGATACTGGATTTTTGATTTCCATGTGCTGTAAGCCGTAATCATCAAGATTAAAACAAATAAAAGGCCTGAAATATTAGACTATGCGTAATGAATCTAGAATATACAAAAGTTCCACTTTTTGAATTAAATTAAATGAACTTTTCCACGATAGTCTAATTTTTTGAGATGCACCTGTATAAGATATTTTTGTCACAGTTCTGTTGTTCATAGCGGTCATGATGCAGCATGTATCAAGCTGTATCATTCTATGTAACAAAAGAATAGTATCTAATGAGTACTGTAAATGAATAAATGTTATTACTCTTCATATTCAACACATTATGAAAACAGTTTTGTCCTGATTTTCTTCTTTAGGGATCACAGGGCCAGTATGTATATGCTGTGAGAGATTGGTAGACCAAGATGCAACTGCTTCTGTGCACGGGTCATGGAGAAAGCGATAAAATCAACAGGGTGCAAAGGGAACGTGTCCCCAATAAATTATTTAAGAACAATACAGAACAGCAAAGAGCAAACTATGCAGATCTCCAGCAAAGAGGGCAAAGCTGTAGGCTTTGTATTGGTCCATGCAGGTATGTGTTTACATTTTCTGAATTTAATTTTGAACATGAAAAAGCAGATTCAGTAGGCATCATGTTTAGGTATGTTTTAAGCATGGGATAATCCATGGCTAGGTGTCGTTTTAATGCATGATGTGGAGGTAAAGAACCGCCGCAGAGTGCATTAAAATCATGTACTGCACACCTAGCCATGAATTATACCACTTATTTCGCGGTCACTTGCCAGCAGTGACAAGTTAAAGCTGTGATTTATTTATGTTTGCAGTGCAAAATTTGACAGAAAGGATAAAAATAACTGGTATTTTCGTTTGTTATTTTAATCACGGTACTTAGAACTAGAATACTGTCTGCTGTAAATCATACACAGAGATAAAGTAATGCGATAAGGTTGCATTTATTTGAATGAATTATAATAAATAGTTATGAGAGAGAGACGTGCGTGTGTGAATTACCTGCGTCTGTGATGCTGTATGCGACTGTAACTGTGTGTTACTATGGTTACAGTTGTTTATAGGCAGCACATTAATTTAATACGGGGATTAAACTGACTGGAACCACCTGTGCATTATATTCATTGAATGCGCACCTTCCAGCCAATCAGAATCAAATGTTCAGACAGACCATGGTGTAAAGGCCTTTGCTATCATTTCATTCTGAACAAAAAAAAGACACACCCCTACCCTATACCACTATACCATTACTGTGTAGGGTCTCCGCTTGCTCTTAAAGCAGCCTCAATTCTTTGTGGCATGGAATCCACAAGATGTTGGAAACATTCCTTTGAGATTCTGGTCTGTGTTGATCGCATCGCACAATTTCTGCAGATTGTTCAGGTGCAATTTTCATGGTGCAAATCTCCCATTCTACCAAAGGTGTTTTATTGGATTCAGGTCCGGTGACTGGGAAGGCCACTGAAGAACATTGAACTCATTGTCCTGTTCATGAAACCAGTTTGAGACGACTTTTCAAGATTCAAGAGTTTATTGTCATATGTACAGGAAACAGTCTGTTACATTCTTACTCTATGAATCCTCCCAGCAACCTCTGACATAATTTAAACAGGACAGCACAAAAGCATAAATTACAAATACTGCAAGAGGGGGAAAAAAAGCAATATACATACATTCACAAGAAAAAGATGGAAAAACATGTAAGAAATTAATGTGCAAAGGCCTGCAGAGGTAGGCTCAGTGGTTAAGACGCTGGATTACTGATCAGAAGGTTGTTAGTTCAAATCCCAGCACTGCCAAGTCGCTCTGGATAAAGGCATCTGCTAAAAACTGTCTCTGGGGGGAGGGGCAGTGGATGAGAGTTATTCATAACTCTGATGGCCTGTGGATTAAAAACTGTTTTTCAGCCTTGTTCTTGCTTCAGCACTCCTGTAGCATCTGCTTGTTGGTCGGAGTGTGAATAGGCTGTGTTATGGGTTGCTATTGTCCCTACTGATGTTGTGGGCCCTCCTGATGACCCTGGTCTTGTAGAGGCGCTCCAATTCAATTAAATTTTATTTGTATAGTGCTTTTAACAATGGACGTTGTCTCAAAGCAGCTTTACAGAAATATATAAACACAGGATACAGATTTTAAGTGTGTGAATTTATCCCTATTGAGCGAGCCGGTGGCGAGGAAAAACTCCCTGAGATGATATGAGGAAGAAATCTTGAGAGGAACCAGACTCAGAAGGGAACCTGTCCTCATCTGGGTAACAATAGATAGTATGAAAGTAAAAGAAAGTTCATTATGGTTTTAACATGAAGTCTGTTTGTTGAACTAGTCCACTGTTCACCAAAGGAGACCCGAGTGCAGAACTGAATGTGGTAATTGCAGTCCCAAGGCCATAGCAGCAACCGTAGTCCCAGCAACCCCAGGGGTAAGGCTGTTCCAGAGATGTTTTTGCTTTGTGAAATGGACATTATCATGCTGGAAGTAGCCATTAGAAAATGGGTGAAGTTTGGCCATGAAGGGATGCTCATGGTCAACAACAATACTCAAATAGGCTGTGGCATTCAAATAATGATTGATTGGTAGTAACAGGATCAAAGTTGCCAAGAAAATACTCCTCACACCATTACACCACCTCCACCAGCCTGGACTGTTGACATAAGGCAGGTTGGATCCATGGTTTTGACCCGACCATCTATGTGCCTCAGCAGAATCTGGTCTATAAAAAGTAGATTAGGAATCAGTTTTCATTTGATTATATTTTTTATTCCACCTGTGTTACTCTATTATTTTAGCAACCATTTTTGTTACTTCCATATAAATTTTTTAAACTTGGATAGCTGGGCTTCCAAATGGGTCGGCGGTAAACTTTTGTAAGTCTGAATCCCGATGATAACCAGGGGTCTGTGAGATCATAATTGGCCTTGCTTTCTGGATGGGAGGGATGACCTTGGTCCCTCCCCTGTTAATTAGAGCAACACTTGCCAATTGTGGGCATTGTGTGAGCTCATACACAAGAGGCCATTTCGTGCTATCCTTTAGGTGCATTCACCTGATCTGTAATGTTGCACGAGCAGCCGTTTTAATACCCGTTTTCTGAATAAGCAATTTATAATTGTTGCACAGAGAGAGGCAGTGAGGTGAGAAGTGCCCATGAATAAATCAACAAAAGTTTAAAAAAAAAAAAAACATTCGAACAAAAAATTAAACATGTGGAAGCAAGAAAAACGAGCCACAATTGATACACGAGTCAGAAGTTAAAAAAAAAACAACAACAAAAAAGCTTACGGAAAAGATATTATATGACAGAAGTCATAAAAATATAAACAATAATGATAGTGTAATTTACCACAAAAAAAACCCTATATGGCCAAAAGTTTGTGGACACCTGACCATCACACCCATATGTGTTTTTTGAATATCCCATTCCAGATTTAGTCCCCCTTTGCTGTTATAAAAATCATACATTTTCTTGGAAGGCTTTCTGCTAGATTTTTGAGCGTGGCTGTGGGGATTTGCCCATTCAGCTATAAGAGCATTAGTGAGGTCAGTTACTGATGGTGGGTGAGAATTTATCCCAAAGGTGTTCTCTGGGGTTGAGGTCAGGGCTCTGTGCAGGATACTCAGGTTTTTCCAAACAAACCATATCTTTATGGGGCTGATTTTGTGCAGAGGGGCGCTGTCATGCTGGTACAGGTTTGGGCTAGGCCCCTTAGGTCCAGTCTAGTTTTTAAACTGTAATCCCACAGCATACAAATTCATCCTATATAATTGTGTGCTTCCAACTTTGTGGCAACAGTTTGGGGGAGTCCAACATGTTTGGCCATTTAGTGTATGTTTCAAGAAATCAGTTACTCAGAACTACTTCTAAAAATGTAACTTTTAATATCTTAAAACTGTCAACAGTGTTGTTTTTTAGGTAATATTGAAATATGAATGCTTTTTCTTTCTTTTTTTTTTATGCAGGGGCAGGGTATCATTCCGAATCCAAAGCCAAGGAGTATAAACATGTGTGCAAAAGAGCCTGTCAGAAGGTTAGTACGTTTCATGTCTTATTACCAGAGTTTTAATCCATCATCATAAATGTCTTGCAGACTCGTTTTTCTTTTTTTTATTTATTTATGTGCAATGAATATTAAAAGTCTACACACCCCGGTTACAAAAATCGCAAGTTTTAGTGATGTAAAAGATAAATCATGTCAGATATTTTGCCACCTTTAATGTGATAGCAACCAACAAAATTCAAGTGAAAAACAAATAGAAATGTTTTATGACAGAAAAAAACATGAAATTAACTTACACACGTGTGCTTAACTAACACCTTGTTAAAGCACCTTTTTCTTGTAATACAGCACTTTTTGTGTAAGAGTCTACCAACTTGGAAGATCTTGATTTGGAAAAATGTTCCAGATCTGTCAAATTGCAATGGGACCTCACAAAATGATGTGAATGCGCAAGTGAACTTGAACTTTCTTTGTAAGTTTCAGTCTGTTTAGGCACATAGTTTAAAAAAAAAAAAAAAAATACACTCTACACTTGAAATGGAGAACCATGGGAAGCAAGCAGGTGGCTTCATGTTCACTCACGATCATCTGCTGGCACTCCAAACATCTGCTCCACGCTCTGGAATGCTGTTCAGTATTTTTGAAGAACTGCTGAGACCATACAGAAGATGCAGAGCTGGATCCAAAACAAAGGCAAAGAGGAGATAGTACATCTCTTTCATTCCCGCTTTCATTGCCTCTATGATCATCTGAAATGTTACAGTGCCCTCCACTAACATTGGCACCCTTGGTAAATATGAGCAAAGATGGCTTCCATCTTTGGCTTTCAGACAGTGAGGGTGGACGTAGATGCTACATTGAATGGTAAGAAGAAAGGTGGAGGGGTTGCACATGCTGTAAGCCGGGATATGTTAATGCGAAGGAGCTTCACTGTTGCCCAAACATTGAACTGTTGGCTGTTGGTTTAAGTGCATATTATCTGCTAAGGGAATTCACAGTCGCCATTGTGGTGATTGCAGCTGATGCAGAAGCGGCATGTGACATACACTCGGCTATCACGAGACTCAAAGGTCGACGTCTTCCCCTTCCTCGTCACCCTGTATCATAGACTTTCATTATAGAGTTCTGATGACTCTCTGGTGGTCGGGTGCATCAGGGATGGACAGGAAGAGGAGTACAGGGACCTGGACAACAATTTCATGTTGAGTTGCAGGAAGAACCAACTATTCTTCAATGTGGCCAAGACCAAGGAGATGGTGGTGGACTACAGGAGGAAGCGGACCACAACCAGCCCCGTTGCCATTATGGGTCAGGATGTTGAGCTGGTTGACACCTACCGATACCTTGGTGCCCATGTCAACAACAAGCTGGACTGGAACGCCAACTCACAGGCTGTGTACAGGAAAGGGATGAGCAGACTCTAGTTTTTAAGGCAGCTAAGGTTTTTCAATGTTTCCATCAAGATGTTAGAGACCTTCTTCCAGTCTGTGGTAGCGGTACTTCTTTGCAGCAGTATCCTGTGGAGGCAGCATCAGAGCTGGAGATGCAAAAAAAAATAAAATAAAACTCAACAAACTGATCAAGAAGGCTGGTCTGGTCTGGTTGGTTTTGTGGTGGTGGAAAAAGGACACACAATAAACTCAGATATTCTGAACAATGAACAGCATCCCCTCCATGAGCTACTGGTCAGTGGAGCTCATTTAGTAGAAGACCCATTCAGCTCCTCTGTAGAATGGGGCAGTACCAACAGTGATCACACTGTACAACAGCTCATCACTGTGCTGGGACACTATTTTGCACTGAGCCAGTTTTAAGGCAAGCTCATTAGACAATAGTTGAACTATACTACCATACACTATTCATATCCAATATGCACTGCCACTTTACTTTTATTCATTTTTCTTTCCTTTTCTCATTTTCACTCTATACAATACTGTGTATCCCTATTCATTTTATAGCTGTTTACAATGTTTACATTGTTGACAATTTTTTCACTGCACTGCCACTTCATTCCTCTCAATTCAGCTGCTTATATCTACAATGTTTACACTGCACTGCACTCCCACATCACGCTCTTACACTGTATTCTTTTATTTATATATATATATATATATATATATATATATATATAATAATGTGTGTGTGTGAATTTTCCTTTGGCTTGAATAAAGTGATCCAGCTCTCTGTCTGTCTCTCTGTCTGTTTGCCTGTCTGTGTGTTATGCACATTTTTAAGTAGATAAAAAGGCTATACTCAGCTGATGTCCAATAATAAGAATAATGGAAAAGGTTATAGACAGGTTCCCCTGTTTTGTCCTACAAGTGTTTATTTTTAATGTATAATATATAAATTCAGATTACTTCTATGACCTTTTTGGCCCTAATATGGCCTTCTATGATCTTATATATACTTTTTTTTTTTTGGCAGGCCATGGAGAGGTTGAGAGATGGTGCCATGGCAGTGGAGGCAGTGACTGCAGCTCTTATAGAGCTAGAGGTGATGGCTCAGTGAATTTTTGTCTTTCATCTAATCCTGTTTTTATTTAGTAACATTGGTCCTTATTAATCAAAGTTGTGAAAAAAGAGCACTGATGCATTGCGTGCATGAAATGATATTTGAACAGATCTGCACTTTTGAATGAAATAAAAATGAGCAGTTATTCGAGCACAAATGATGAATCAGCCTCCTGCCCACTAGTCCCTTCATGTCATATGCCTGTGGCACAACCCAGCTTACCCTATACATTTAATTCATATGAAACATGCTGTCATTTATGGTGGTGTTTTGCAATAGTGAATGAGAGGAAAGCTTTGAGTCAGCTAACCAGATGTGAGAAAAGAAAGAGGCGCCTGTTTTATGTAAAGCTGCTTGAACCCATAATCAACTAGGAGGCTGAACTATTTTTCAACATCAACTGTTGGTAAATACACTCTATTTATAGCTGGGGTTTTATTCATTTTAGATTTAACTTAAGTATTATGCTTTATATTAAAGCTATATTTATAAATATATGTGCGCCAAGTTTTCATTCCGAATAAATAAGCAAAAAATTATTTCATATAAACAAAATACTAACAAAAGCACCCAGACTCAGTGAGCCGCTCATGCACAGGCACACAATTGTTGCCTAAAGAGTCAGAACAAAAGCAAAGCCATAACTTTAGGCAAAGGGATTCAAGAGTGATGTATTCTTTCACTCATGATGTGTATGTTTTGGCCATGGACACTGGTGGAATTCTTTGACTGTAAGAGGAACGGTCTACATGAACAAATGGGCCGCAGGGTGGCATTGCATATGCAGTCGCTGCTACTGCTGTGACCTGTGGTGTTGTCTGTTGCTACTTTGACCTTTAAAAAAAACATCTAAGGTATTTATGGCATTTTAGGCATGCGGGAGAACGGTTTTCGATATCAATAATGCATCTGATAAATTTTGTGCAGACAGGTCTTATGATGATATGATCCAAATTTGATGATTTTTGAGTGTACTTTGTAGGAGGGGGAGCGAAAAGACTGATTAATCATTTTCTACATTTTGTTGTAACTATTGACCTCTAGGTGGCACTGTCATGAAATTTGTTGCGTAGCCTCAGGTCATAGTCCTGAAGACACTATGATGATTACACATGATCATGATGATGTGTAAAGTTGTATGAGACACAGCGTCTGTTCCTGATTGGCGACTTCATCGCCAGATTTGTTGGCTTGTTACAAGCGAACGGTTTTGAAAATGAAAATTCTATCAATTTCCATTTTGTTTAAAAATAAATAAATAAAAATCTAAGATGCCCAAAAATCTAATTAGGCAGAAACTGATGTCATAGGATGATCCAAGGAATCTATGGACACCTAGATTCCATTGGCATTTCAATTTTTTTCAAAAGTTATGGGGATAAATGTACTTTGAAATTTGGCCAAACGTTAACCTGTTGGTGGCCTTAGAGCTTTGGGAGCTTGGGGCCCAGATTTGGTGTATTTGTAGCTAAATGTGTCCTGAAGCTGTGTGCCTTTTTACCACATGGTTCTATGGGCTGCCATAGACACCCTGCCACAAAAAAAAAAAATAATAAGCAGAATCCGCAGAAAAACAATAGGTGCCTTGCACCATTGGTGCTCGGCCCTTGTCACGTATTGTGACGTAACGGAGATATGACGGATGCAAGTGCAGTATGAACAGTTTTATTTAAGAGAGTCAAGGGAAGGAAAATCCAAATCGTAATCCGTAAACGTAATCCAAAACATGCAAAGGTCAGACGATCGGCAAACAGGCATAAACTGGGCAAGGCAGGGATCAAAGTCGCGGTCACAGGATACAGGGTCGATATACCAAACATGACACATAAACAACAGTGAGGGACTGGTAGCGGAGAAACCAGCGTGGACTAAATCTAATGTTTAACCTAACTAACTTTAACAAGGAACCTAACATGGACATAAACTAGGACTATGATTAACTATGGTAACGAATCGGGTCTAAACTAAACTTCTCTATTCTACTCTATCTAATATTCCGCGCTGTGTGCTGGGAGGCGCGCGGTATATATACAAACATAATCAGCGTCGTAATAGCTGACGGCTGAGGGCAATTCAGACACATGTGAAACAATAGCCAATGACAGAACAGGGAGGAGACATAACAAAACATAACAAATGCACGTGTCCAAATGTCACGAATGTCAACAACGACAAGCAGGTGCTCGCGCACCTTGCACGGCAGCATGCATTCACATGCTCTGCAGCATGCTGCTTAAAGGGGAAGTCGTGACAGCCCTTAATAAGAATATTAATGAAACACTGAAAAGCAGACTACCATAACTGTTTCTGCCTAAAACTCTGAATCCACAGCAGCTATATTTTGCTAAAGAACTAACGAGCTGATCCACATCAAATATTATGGCAAAATGAATGTACATAAATTCCACTGTCATTTTTGCTATTTATCAATTTCATTTTTTTTTAGTGCAATTCTATGGTGCTTATGTGCATGAGTGAAATAATAAATAGACATGAAGTATAAAACCATGGACATACTTTGGTCAGTGTGGATTGAAATGGTTTTTAAAATGGAATTGAATGAACTTTGTACAGTGGTGCTTGAAAGTTTGTGAACCCTTTAGAATTTTCTATCTGCATAAATTTGACCTGCAACATCATCAGATTTTCACACAAGTCCTAAAAGTACATGAAGAGAACCCAATTAAACAAATGAGACAGAGATATTATACTTGGTCATTTATTTATTGCTTCAAGATGAACACCATCATCCCTGTGCCAAAAAAAACATCCGTGTCCTGCCTGAATGACTACCAGCCTCTTGCACTCTTGCAGTCTTCCGACCACACTGGACCCATTTCAGTATGCATATAGAGGACACCATATCTGCTACCATCCATCTGTCTCTGACACATCTAGACAAAATGGACAATTACATAAGGATGCTGTTCATTGACATCAGTTCAGCATTCAACACAATCATCCAACTGATAACAAAGCAGAGCCTGCTGGGTTTAAACACCTCCCTCTGCAAATGGATCCTGGACTTTATGACTGGGAGACCCCAGTCCGTCAGGGTCAGCAACTCCACCTCCACCACCACACTGAACACCGGCACCCCCCAGGGCTGTGTTCTCAGTCCACTGCTGTTTACCCTGCTGACTCATGACTGTGTTGCAAAGTTCAATTCTAATCACATCATCAAGTTTGCTGATGACACTACAGTTGTGGGCCTCATCAGCAACATGATGAGTCAGCATACAGGGAGGAGGTGAACCAGCTTGCAGAATGGTGTAGAGACAACAATCTATTTCTTAATGTTGATAAGACTAAAGAGATGACTGTCAACTTCAGGAGAACCCAATCCACTCTCCATTGCACATCAACAGAACAACTGTGGAGAGAGTCAAAAGCGCCAAGTTTCTTGGGGTGCACATGACTGAGGACTTCTCATGGCCTCTCAACCCCAACTGCCTAGTCAAGAAGTCCCAAGAAGTCCACTACCTGCGGAGACTGAAGAGAACCAATCCCAAACCCCTTATACTCACCTCCTTCTACAGAGGGATGATAGAGAGCATCCTGAGAAGTTGTCTCGCTGTGTGTTATGGGAACTGCACAGCCTCTGACCGCAAGACCCTACAGCGAATTGTGAGGACAGCTAAAAAAGATCATCATTGCTATCAGTTTTGCTGCTATACTTGTGCTGCTACATGACACAATAGTTTGCAGTTTACAGTCCATGTTCTGTCTATCTATTGTCCTGTGTATTTATTGTTTTTTTCTGTGTATTTATTGTTTTGCACTTGTCTCACGTGGCTGTGTATTGCACTTTATGTAGTCTTGTGTACTGTTCAGTGTTGCACCATGGTTCTGTAGAAATGTCATTTTGTTACAATGTATACACGCTATATAGAGGAATGACGATAAAAATCGACTTGACTTGAAAATGATCCAATATTACGTCTGTGAGTGGCAAAATTATGTGAACCTCTAGGATTAACAATTAATTTTGTTTTCAATCAATGGGATGACGATCAGGTGCAAGTGGGCACCCTGTTTTATTTAAAGAACAGGGATCCATCAAAGTCTGACCTTCACAACACATTTGTGGACATGTATCATGGCATGAACAAATGAGATTTCTGAGGACCTCAAAAAAAGAATTGTTGATGCTCATCGGGCTGGAAAAGGTTACAAAACCATTTCTAAAGAGTTTGGACTCCACCAATCTACAGTCAGACAAATTGTGTACAAATGGAGGCAATTCAAGACCATTTATACCCTCCCCAGAAGTGAGGACCAACAAAGTACTCTCCAAGAGCAAGACATGGAATAGTCTGTGAGATCATAAAGGAACCCAGGGTAACTTTTAAGCAACTAACGGCCTTTCTCACATTGGCCTCTCTCTCAGTGTTCATGAGTCCACTATCAGGAGAACATTGAAGGACAATGGTATGCATGGCAGGGTTGCAAGGAGAGAGCCACTGCTCTCCAAAAAGAACATTGCTGACTGTGTGCAGTTTGCTGAAGGTCACATTGACAAGCCAGAATGCTATTGGAAAAATATTTTGTGGACAGATGAGACCAAAATAGAACTTTTTGATTTAAATGAGAAGCGTTTTGTCTCAAACTTTTGTCTCATTTATAATTGGGTTCTATTTATTTGTTTGAAAACTTGTTTGAAAAGCTGATGATGACTTGGATCATATTTAAGCAGTAATACAGAAAATTCTAGGGTTCACAAACTTTCAAGCACCACTGTATGTGCTGTGTCTGGTGTAAATTGGCCTTTAGTCTTAAACTATCACTGTAACTTAGAACATGCTACTTAGCTTTGCTTATTTACATTCATGGCATCTGGCTGACACCCTTATCCAGAGCGACTTACATTTAACTCATCTCTACATCTGAGCACTTGAGGGTTGCAGGCCTTGCTCCAGAGCTCAGCAGTGACAGCCTAGTGGGCGCTGGGATTTGAACTCTCAACCTTTCGATCAGTAGTCCAACATCTTAACCACTGAGCTAGAACACTGGCTTGTTCTTTGTGTTGCAGTCGAAAAGAGCGGATATTATACATCAACATATTAGATAAGTGCTGTTGTTTTTATTCATTTCGCAATGCCTGTATGTATTTTGTTCTTGTCTAGGTACTGTGTGTTGCAACATTGGGTGCTGCTATTTGCTGCTAGCAGTGAACTTCTTGTGTAAAGTTTTATGTTTAATGTTTTATCAGGTTGTGTGTAGGTTTCTTGATATTTTTGCACAGCATAGTTTGCAGTCTGTTTTGCCTCGGCTGCCGTCGTTAATAGTGAAATACAATATATGACCAAAAGTATGTGAACACCTGACCAATGCGGTATCAGATGTAGGTATTGGGTACCTTATTTATTTATTCTTCTTTTTTTTAATGGAGCACAGAATCGGACACCGTAGTGGTATTAATGCCTCACAATTTTAAGAACCTAAAGTCTAATTGAATATCAGTATAATCAATAAGTATAGAACGAATAATAAGTAAAAGTAGCAAATATCATTCACTGATAATCAGAATTTTACATGTGGGAACCTTGCACTAAAATGTTGGCAATAGGGTATAGTTTCACTGTTTAATTCATGTATTCTGACTCACATTTATGGATATGGATTTTTATCAGCTCGTAAGTCCTTCAGTTGAGTAATAGAGCTCCGACCTTGACGCTGGCTATTGGACAAACAAACCACCCACCAGGGCTATTTAAAGACAGACACTTGTAGCAACTCTAAAACACACCAGATGCAATTGTATTCATTTTAATGGTATGTTTTTCAATGTTTAATTAAATTCTTTCAGCATTTTATTACATGAGCTAAAGGTCTTATTTGTATGTTCAGGATGGAACTTAGCTTGACGACATTTTTCAGCAAAGCTTTTTAAATGTGACCAATTACAGGTGAGGTTGGAAAATGGTCCAGTTTTCTAGCTGCCTTGCTTTACACAGCACATTTACGTAACATTTGCAGCATCCTCAAAGAAAAACACCTCTAACTCAGTTTCACTGAAACTTGCATAATTTCACTGCAAAAACTAAAAACGCCTGCATAAATTAGGGCATGAGTCATGTAAATTAAATTTAATCTGAGGGCAAATTGAAGTGTACATATGCCATATACCATATAAATGCGCAGTGGTATAAGAAAACCTGTCTGACTTGGCAAATAGCCAAAAACATCCACAAAATGTGTTTTTACCCAGATTGGATTTTTCTGTCTATAACAATTTGACAACTCTCATTTAAAATAACAAATGAGTTTCAGAAAAACCTCCTTGCTTAGGCTTTCAGATTTCATTAGGTAAATAAGGAGACAGTTTCACAAATACCATGGTAAAAACATTTGGTGTGCCTAAAGATGTAATGAATGAAATGTAAAGATGATAGTTAAAGGGTTAATTCACCCAAACATGAATATTCTGACATCAATAACTCACCTTCATTTCGTTCAAAACCCATAAGACTTTCATAAAGGCAGTGTAAAAGTAATCCATGTGACTCCAGTGATTTAATCCCAATTTTCATGAAGCAATATGAATGATTTGTATATGCAAAAAGACTTGATTGAAGTCTTTATTCACAAAATATCTTCACTCCTGCATAGATTTCAGACGTGCGTTCGTGAGAGAACCACGACGTATGCGTGATGTGTTGACACGAGAAGGAACAAAAAAAATGTTTGCGACAGTGGACAGAAAAATGCAAGTCCTCTTCTATGTCAAAATCTGAAGATTTGTTCTTTGTGACTCAGTACACCGTCCTTCTTCCTCTGCTGTAAACAGTGCAGCGCTTCCGGGTCCCGTTTCATAAAATTGGGATTAAACCACTAGAGTAACTTGGGTTACTTTTTTTTGCCTTGGAGCTTGAAAGTTTTGGTTACTGGACTGTAAATGGAGAGACAGAAATCTCCCAGGTTTCATTTAAAATGTCTTTATTTGTGTTCCGAAAATGAACGGAAGTCTTATGGGTTTGGAAAAGACATGAGGGCGAGTAATTGATTTTTCATTTTTCATTTCATTTTTCATTTTTGGGTGAAATGCAAGACTAATTATTTCAGTTTGTATACAGTCAAAATATTGGTCAATTTATAATAAATGCTGTTGTTTTCCATTTTCAACTTAGAATCTTTGCTAAATGTCACTAATGTGTGTTTTTTTCTTTTCATAAATAGATATAGCTTAAGAAATATTAAATCAAATGAATGTTAAATAAAAGTCAATTCTAACTGAAATAATATAGATGACATCAGATTTATTGAGGACGCCAAAATGTAAATTGCAATATAAATATAATGAATTCTAATAATCTGTGAAGGTTATTTGCTCTTTTAAAAAAAAATAGAGTTAAGAATATTATTATTATTATTATTATTATTATTATTATTATTATTATTATTATTAAACATGAAATGAATAATGAATGTGTGGATTACCGGTCAGTCCTCTAAGCTATAAATAAAGGCTGTTATAAGGGAAGACATCGTTTTCATGGTCATATTTATTATTTTTTTAGATTTTATTTATTCAATATGAAATTAAATGCAAATGTGGCAGTGTCTTTCACTGGAGTCAGAATAGAATCCTTAAATGCAAAAATGTTTTTACTTTTTACTTTTGGGGTTTACCAGACTGTAAAATGCTAACTTTACTAGTGCTTATGTCCAAAAAAGAAACACATTTAGTATTGTCTTTTGTTTACAGGATTCACCATTCACCAATGCTGGTACAGGCTCCAATCTAAACCTGGCTGGGGATATTGAATGTGATGCCAGCATCATGGAGGGAAAATCATTAGATTATGGAGCAGTTGGTGCTTTAAGCGGTGGGTTGATTAATGTTGGTTTTTTATATACTCAGAAATAAGCAATCTCTGGATTTTTTTTTTTTAGTGCTACTTACTGTGCATGACCTGTACACATATAATTCAAGGTGAAGTATAAATGCTTGTAGTTGGTGTTGTTAAGGGGTCTTTGAAGTCGAGCATGTTGGGTACTAGAGAAGAGTTTAATAACACAGAGGAAGAAAAATGCGCACAAGTCACAAAAGCATAATGTTAAATAAATAGGTATAATAGGAATAAGAGAAACAGAAGCATACGCGAAGCAACTCAAACAAAGTGATTGTGCTGCACTATGCCTGTTTACCATGTCTGGTTTAAATTAGGCTTTATTTATTCAATTATTCCTTTCATTTCTTGATTCCAGTCCATTGTCAAAGCTGAAACATTTGTTCATGCATTGAGTTTTATTTCACCCTTTCTAAGCAGCCGGGGTGTCCTACACCTGGATGTTCTCTAATGTGCGAGCACACATGCCAATGCCAACATTTTCAACAAAGTTATGAATTGACCGTTTCATGGTATTTGCTATAAATGCCTGCATGCCATGGCACTTCTTTCCCTTTTTCTATACTCAGCTTTGTGCACATGCCAAACCTAATGTAGATACAGTCACATCTACTGTTTTTCTGTCCTCGAAAGATGCAATGGACTTCTGTTTTATCTTCCTGTGCTTTCTGCTCACCACAGTGAGTGTATCCACTTTCTGTCTGAGCCTTATGCATCTGTGACTTGCTAGCTTACAGCAAGGACACGGGATGTAGCGGCTCTGAGGGTGCTGCAGCACCCAAGACTTTAAAGATTCCTTTAACTACAACTGCAGCTGCGAATATTATTGGGATTCCTCTGTCAGGAGGAAACCTTTTGTTATTTTTATAAGAATATTCTTCTTCTTATTATTATTTTTATTATTCTCCTTATCTCCTTAAAGTGCCCAATAACTCAAGATCTGAACGGTAACATTTTTTAAAAAATTTGGCACATTGATACTACAGGCCATGAGTAACTTCCACACCATAAATGGACCACATGAGCCCATAGGTGGTGCTACAGGCCACACCCAAAATGTATGTGATTTTTCCCTCCACCCCAGAAGTCCAAAATGTCAGAAAATTGGTGTACGTACCTTATTTCTCATGGGGAACTAAAAAGCCATCGGGACCCATAAAGTCCGCTATGATAGATTTTCCAGTACATTGAAAATTTGTCCAAAATTACAAAAATCTTACAAAGTCATTCAAAATAGTATTATAGCAGCATAGAGTAAATCAAATTAATGTTATAGCAGCAAGAATAAATTCAAAGTAATGTTAAAGTAGCATTGCAGTGATTCTCCAAAATTCTTACTGATTCCTGATTTTTCTCTACAATGATCATTTGTGGAAAAACTACAAAAATGATCTTCAAATCTGCCATTGATCCAAATGCATTGAAATGTTGTATCTGTAGGCTACATTTCTTTACCATGTCAATTTTGAAAATGCTCTGCAATCTTGAGGAGGAATCCACCATTGCTGCTGCTACTACTACTATTACTACTACTAGTAATGATGATGATAATAACGATAATTATAATAGTAATAACAAAATAATGTTTTACTTTTTAGTAGTGTTTGAGTTTGTATTTCTGAGATATTATTTCTCTTATACTACAGTGATTTGCTAATAATTAGACTTTTTAATTTAGGCTATTAATGAACGACCCATTGGGCTTTTCTTGTAGTTACATAACCTCCATGAGTCTCGAGTCTTCAGAATCAGGACCGAGGTGCTTGCGCACTTGCCGGTTTCTCAGTAACATGACAACAGGAACCAACGCCCGTGTCGGGGAAACTAACTAACTTTTGCAAAGCTCTGACTCTTCCATAACGTATTAAATCAAATTCTCCTAACAGAAAACATCACCATATCAGCGATTATACACTATTCTTTGTTAAATAACAGTACGTTTTTAATCGATTTATTACAGGTTATAGGCTTAGATTATGTGAATGAGCTGTTACTATATTCCCTCCATTGCCTTTGTGATGCTGACTGCATCCCTGCTAACTCTCCTAGTTGCAGGATAAGAGCATGTATCACCACGGTGCCCTCAGCACTTGGAGGCTCCCTGCACTGAATGAGAAGTTATGCCAGTGCCAACTTGGCAAGCCTAACCGGCAGACTTGGACCACGTTTCTGAGTCCACATGGGTTCTGACTCCACCCTGACACAAACGAATCAGACTACTAGCAGCAAACATTTAGGCTCGGCATTAGCATACGGCTGGCTTGACATCAGACATAGCTGAGCTAAAATATGTATTTTTCGGTGCGGAAGCCACACACTGCAGCTTTTTCATGGAGCCGTCCTAGTGCTCTTGGTGCCCGACCAAGGAGCATGTGTACACTACGTCTGTGGTTGCGTCTAGGAGACTCTTCCAAACCAGGAACTAAGCTGCATTGCTTAACTCAGACACAGTTGGCAAGCTCTAAACCAGCTGTGACAGCCACCTTTAATGTGGCATTGGTACAAATAGGGTTCGAACCCATAACATCAAATGTGATTTTCAGCTTGCTGGTCACTACTGAATTCTCTAAACCTTAGTTTACGGATTACATAGACAGCTAGATGGCCGACGCATCATGGTGCATGTAGGGCGCTGGAAGGATCTGTCTGAACTTCATGGCTGGCCGTGTGGATCCCTGCATTGTATCTCTGGTAGTTTCACCAGACAGACTAGAGTGACTAGGTAATTCTAAGAAATGAATCATTTTATTATGATCAAATTTGCTTGGAAACAAACAGGGCAAATGATACCGAGTTTAATGGAGATTTATTTTGGTCTTTTCCATATATTTATAAACATTTCTCATTGTTTTACTTGCAATTGTTTGATAACCATGAGAGCAGAGTATTTTTGTGAATTTTTTTCAACAATAGATCAAAAGGTTCAACAATAAAGACAATTTTTCACAGCCTTCTTTGCTCATATTTACCAAGGGTGCCAATATTAGTGGTGGTCACTGCAAGTGCGTCATTTACGTCCACATGAATGAGCAGGTATACAGATGCTCCTAATAAAGTGGCTAGGGAATGTTTGTACACTTTTTTTTTTTCCTTGCTGTTCTAGCTTTTCCAAGTCTGGTTACCCTGTAAAGTGAAAACAGAGAAAAGTACAATTCTATGCCACTTAATCTACTTTATAACTTAATCCTACTAAAAAAATCATTACTGCCAAATGGTAATGGGTCATATTTTTACAATGGGAAGTGAGTTCTTACTTTGACTATCAGCGACATGTCATCAGAAGTAAATGTCGTCGGCGGAAAAGCTCTGGGCATTAAAACATCACCCTCATCGTCTTCACTTCACTCAACTGATCTCTGTTCATGCTAACGTCTGTGTGGGAAATAACTGCTGATTCGTTCACTCACATCGGTTCTGTTGACTAAATTTATCATTGTCTTTGTCAAACATTTTAAATCTTTGTTCACAGTTCTATATACAGTGTGTGGAAGCAAGAGGACATTTTGACAGCTGCTATCTGATTGCAAACGGAATTGATTAGGCTTATGTCCGTTTCACTATGGCACATAGCGATGCAAAAACTTGAGCAAATCATGAATTCGCTGTGTGAGGAAATTTAAATCTCAATTAGCTAGCAAAGTTTTTTGGCATCTTTAAGCAGACTGACTGTTTTAACAGCTGCATTTGTTAAACTGGTTCTTTGGACAGCATAATCTTTGCAGACAGCCACCAAGGCAAGGTTAAAAAATAATGTGCATATCACAGTGATCTTTTAATGTAAATCATCTGTCAATAGTATGATAAAATTCTCATTACCAAAACATTGCTGACCCACTGACATCAACAAACTTGCATTTTTCTTTTATGGTGTTTTTCCAGGCATGTACTGCAGCTTCTTTCAGTTGTTGTATTGGGGGGGTTTCTCCCTTCAGTCGCCTCTTCAGGAGGTGAAATACATGTTTAACTGGGTTAATTGGTCAGTCTAAAACCTTCTACCTTTCCCTGATGAAGTTTTTTGTTGTGTCGGCAGTCCTTTTTGGCTCATTGTCTTGCTGCATGATGAAGTTCCTCCCAGTTTGATTGGACGCATTTCTCTGTAAATTGGAAGACAAATTGTTTTTGTAGACTTCTGAATTAATTCTGCTGCTACCTTCATGAGTTACAACAATAAAGATTAGTGAGCCTGTTCCAGAAGCAGCCATGCAAGCCCAAGCCATGACACTACCTCCACCATGTTTCACAGATGAGCTTGTATGTTCTCGATCATGAACAGATCCTTTCTTTCTCCACACTTTGGTAGAGGTTGATATCGGTTCCAGAACTTTTGTTGCTCATTTCTGTATGTCTTTACAAATTCTGATCTGGCTTTCTGATTCTTACTGCTGATAAGTTGTTTGTATCTTATGGTATGGCCACTATATTACTGCTTTTGAAGTCTTCTTCAAATGGTGGATTGTGATACCTTCACCCCTGCTCTGTGGAGGTTGTTGTATTAGCTGTTAGTTTTGGGTTTTTCCTTCACAGCTCTCACAATGTATCTTCCATCAGATGTTGTTTTCCTTGGCCGACCCATTCAGTGTCTGTTGCTCTGTACAGTGTTTTCTTTCTTTTTCAGGACATTCCAAATCATTGTATAGTCCCTTTTCACAATGACGTCAGAAAACTTCCACCTTTCCACAAAGCAGTGTATATGTACTTCCGATTTACCTTACGCACACTGGATACTTCAGGAAAATGCAGGAAAGTGCTAACTAACAACACGAAAGGTAAAGTTTAGAATAGTAATGTTTATGTATTTATGGGTTCTTATATTTTGATTCTTTTGATAACGTTAATGATCATTTCCAGTTCTTTAACGTGTAACTGCCTTGGATGGGAAAGTAGGCTAGCTAGCAGCAACAAGAAAAATATGCATCGCTCTTGGTTTACTAAGTTCACTAGCAAGTGTTTACTTTTTTACTTATATTAATGTATAATCGCACAACATTAACCATAAATACGTTACTGACATTTATCTAACAATAACCATAAATGGAGCAGTGGTGGCTTAGCGGTTAAGGCTCTGGGTTACTGATCGGAAGGTCGGGGGGTTCAAGCCCCAGCACTGCCAAGCTGCCACTGTTGGGCCCTTGAGCAAGGCCCTTAACCCTCTCTGCTCCAGGGACGCCTTATCATGGCTGACCCTGTGCTCTGACCCCAGCTTCCTGACAGGCTGGGGTATGCAAAGAAAACAATTTCACTGTTGCTCTACTGTATATATGACCAATAAAGACTCATTATTATCATACACAATCTATAGCTAACATCAGTAATATGGAAACACAATTGCAACAAGAGTTTGCAACTGTCTGAATTACAGTAAATTAATCAAGAATAAGGACTTAAAGACTTTGCAGAAAAGAAATCTAACAACTACCGTTATCATAACTCCTCTGCTAATGTAAGTTGGGCTGGACAATACAAAAATGCTTACCTTCATAATCAAACAAGTACTGCTCAATTAAGAATTTGTATCCTTCATCAAGTTTAGACCGTGTTGTAAGTGAAAATTTACACTGTAACTATACACTGATTTGAGTCAGAACGGAAGTTGGGTGACATCATGTGAGAAGGGTCTATTGGCTACGCCCAATGTTTGGCAATGCCCCTGATTGATTTTCCCTCTTTTCTCAGCTTCAAAATGGCTTGGCTTATCATGTTTAACAACAAATGCAGTCTTCACATGTGAAACTACAGGCCAAAGCCAAGAGTAGATGTTCAAAGCTATTTATTAAACAGTCAATCTAAGAGGACACACCTGGGTAACAAGAAACATCAGTCAGTCACATTCCTGTATTTTGCTTGCCTACAAATTGGGTGGTCTGATACGAAGTGTGCTGTGTTCTATGTCGTTTAACACATCTACATATAAATACCAGGAAATAAAAGCTGAAATTCTAATCTCTCTTCTCATATTCATCTTTTGATCCCAAAATCAAATGTATTCTGTCTACAGCAAAAAAAATTAATTGGCCTTGCTGTTCCAATAGCTTCGGAGGGGACTGTATGAGAATATAATTAAGTACATCTTTATCAAAAATTAATCATTTTTCCCCCACTGTTTTATTTAAATTTGCCTGTTCAGTAATGACAATCAGTACTGTCGATTGGGAGCAAATGCAACTTTTAACTGTGATGTGAAAACATTTTCTCAGCAGTCACATAAGCCTTGTATAAGCCTATGTGTAAAAATAATAATAAAATCTTGTGGACAGTAATGCTACTTTAAAACTTTTGCAGAGAATAAGAGCATCTATCATGGACACATGATGTTTTCACTATTATTTCCTCTATTATCACTATTATACATGAATATTTAAATGACCATTTAAAAAAAAACTCTTCACAATGTATAGTAGAGCTGGCAATTAATTTTTATAAATATATATTAATGTTAGACCATATTAATTACAGCATAACATATACTCATCCACTTTATTAGAAACACTTGCACATTCATGCAGTTATCTTCAGTTAATGTTCACATTAAACCTCAGCATGATGGAAAAGTGGCATTGTGATTTTGATCATGGCAGGGTTGTTGGTACTAGAAGAGCTGGTTTGAGTATTTCAGAGACTGCTGGTCTCCTGGGATTTTCACACACAACAGTCTCAGCGCAACACAATTTTTACAGTATGAAAGGGTGCATTATCCTGCTGAAAGAGACCACTGCCATTAGGGAATAACATTGCCATGAAGGGGTGTACTTGGTCTGAAAATGATAAATGATAAACACGCCACATGATGTAAAGGAAACATAATTCATCAGACAAGACCACCTTCTTCCATTCCTCCCTGGTCCAGTTCTGATGCTCATGTGCCCATTGTAGGCACTTTCAGTGTTGGACAGGGGTCAGCATGGGTACACTGACCGGTTAGTGGCAATGCAGCCCCAGACACAGCAAGCTGCAATGCACTATGTGTTCTGACACCTTTCTATCATAGCCAGCATTAACCTTTTCAGCAATTTGGAATAGCTCTTCTGTTGGATCGGACCAGACTGGCTAGCCCACATTTTCTTTTCTGATGCCTATACCAGTAGTGAAACCTTGAGTATCATCTGACACCAATCCCATCCACTATAGATGTCTTTAAAAACTTCTAAGCTTTAAAATGATTTTTTTTAACTATAGCACAAGAATACATAGCTAAAAACATGACTTAAACAAAACCACAGCCTATATTTTTAAATTCAACTCTTTCAAACAAAAATGCATTGCAAATATAAAAAATATAATTAAGCACAAAATATAAATATAAATCAATCCTAACAAAAACTATGTTAGTTATATAATTTTGTTCTTCTTTTTTTCCTGTGATATTCGATCCACCATATTTTGCTGTCCCGTACTGATTCTGCATATTGGATCAGTGCCATGTCTAGTGAAAATGCCCGCTCTACTTACAGCAATTTCTCTTTAAAGCACTAAATGGAGTAACAACTACCTGGACACTATGAAATAGAATACAATACTGCCATACTGATTAGTGGTATTTGCGTAGCAAAGCATCACTAATGTTATCTCACATACATATTGGTGACATAATGTGCGCATCACCTGCATGTCACATGCACATTAACCCGAAAAATAAGTGGAATCACAAAACTACCGCAACATAGACATGTGACATATCAAAACACTTGACTGACTGCGGAGAACTGTGTTATGGCTATTCTAGTGACATCACGTGCACACAAATGGACTGCCATAAAGACTATTATGTTAACAACTCGTGTAAAATACAATAATTATGGCTACAGATATAGGTCATGTTAGTTATATTCCAAGAAATGTATACACACATGTAGCTCCTTCTACTGATCGGCATGTACAGCTAAACATGTCAATGTCGAATTTTGAACAGGCAAGCACCACTCATATTTTCTGCAGAAAATGTACAATCTAGTTTTAAATCATTTCAGCTTAATCAGACATGTATGCCAACTCCTATAGGTATTTTAAATCTCCACATTTGTTGATATTTCTCAGGAATCAAGAATCCAGTATTGGTGGCCAGAACACTACTGAATGAAGCACAGAAAGGGAAGCTTTCAGCTGGAAGAATTCCTCCCTGGTGAGTTCATGTTTTTATTAGCCAAATGGCCCTCATTTTATTTAACTTTGTACAGTATAGTTTTGTATCCCCTTCAGCAGGAGCGTAGATTAGATATCTAATGTCTGTTAGTTGTACCTCATTCTGCATGCTCAGTGGTGTTTTGGTACTGGCAGATGTATCTCAAGACTCGCTGTTTTAAAGGAAATAGGTTCATGCATTTTTATTTTTTATTTTAGTTTTTTAGCTGGAAGTGGAGCTCAGCAATGGGCTGTCAGTCATGGTATACCTCCATGTCCTTCAGAGAAGATGGCCACCAGTAAGTATTTTGCAAAATATACAGAGTATACAACTAACCTCAATTCTGTCTGTTTTTAAAGACCAATATTAAGTCACATTAATATCCCAGGCATTTTATACACACACACACACACACACACACACACACACACACACACACACACACACACACACATATATATATATATATATATATATATATATATATATATATATATATATATATATATATATATATATATATATATATATACACACAGTGCTGTGAAAAAGTATAAAAAAGTTCAAACAAAGGCAACCTGAGTTAAAACAAAATACAGTTTTTATATGATACATTTATTTAATAATTTTTTTAAGTTATTGAAGCAAAAAAGTTAGCCAATACCAACTGGGCCGGTGTGAAATTTTATTTGCCCCCATAGTTACTAATTCCCCAAATCTATGAAACTGTAATATATCTATAATGGGGTTCAGCTGGACTAGTCGCAACCAGGCCTGATTACTGCAAACCCTGTTCAATCAAAACAACACTTAAATAGAACTTTTTCAACAGCATGAAGTTGGTTAAAAGGTCTTACTCAGTAACACACTATGCCAGAGTTGAAATAAGTTTCAGAAAGGATGAGGAAGAAGCTGATTGAAATACGTCAGTATGGGAAGGATTACAAAGCTATTTCAAAGGCTCTGGGACTCCAAAGAACCACAGTGAGAGCCGTTATCTCTAAATGGAAAAACTCTGCACAGTAGTGAACCTTCCCAGAAGTGGCCAACCTTCCAAAATAACTCCAAGAGCAAAGCAAAGACACATCCAGGAAGTAAAAAAAAAAGAGCCAAGGACAACATCAAAGGAACTACTGGCCTCTGTTGCATCAATAAAGGTCACTGTTCATGACTCCACTATCAGAAAGACACTGGGCAAAAATGGCATCCATGGAAGAGTGGTGAGGTGAAACCACTGCTAACCCAGAAGAACATTAAGGCTTGTCTGAATTTTGCCAAAATACACCTTGATGATCCTCTTTTGGGAGAATGTTCTGTCAGTTGATGAGTCAAAAGTGGAACTGTTTGGAAGATAGTGATCCCATTACATGTGGCATAAACCAAACACAGAATTCCACAAAAAAAAACATCATACTTATGGTCAAGGATGGTGGTGAAGTGTGATGGTGTGGGGATGCTTTGCTGCTTTGTTAAATATAGGTGTGCAACAATTATTGGCACCCCTATGAATTCATATGAGAAACATATATTTGACGTATATTCCCATATTGATATTTTACTTTTTTTAGTACACCTGGGTGACTAGGAACATGAAATTGTTCAACCATGACTTCCTGTTTCACACGGGTATAAATATGAGGTAACACATTTCCTTAGTCATTCATAACAATGGGTAAGACCAAGGAATATAGCTGTGATGTGTGGCAAAAGGTTTTTGAGCTTCACAAAATGGCTATAACAATAGCACAAGCTTTGAAAATGCTCATTTCCACCATCAGGGCAATAATTAAGAAGTTCCAGTCAACTGGAAATATTATGAATCAACCTGGAATTGGACACAAAAATTTCCAAAGATCACAGCTGGTGAATTGCAGATGTTAGTTGCATCTTGTGGTCAGAAAGTCTCCAAAACTACGATCTGAAGTCACACAAGAAGTTATTTGGAAAGGTTTCAAGAAAAAAGCCTCTACTCTCATCCATAAACAAACTCGAGCATCTTCAGTTTGCCAGACACTACTGGAACTTCAAATGGAATCGGGTTCTATGGTCAGATGAAACCAAAATAGAGCTTTTTGGCAATAAACACCAGAGGTGGTTTTGGCACACACAGAGAGGTAGTCACAGGGAAAAGTACCTCATGCCCACGGTTAAATATGGTGGCGGCGCTTTAATGTTTTGGGGCTGTTTTTCTGCCAGAGGACCTGGACATTTTGTTAGGATACATGGCATCATGGACTCTTTCAAATATCAACAGATATTAAATGAAAACCTGACTGCTTCTGACAGAAAGCTTAAAACGGACCGTGGTTGGATCTTACAACAGGAAAATGGTCCAAAACATACATTACAATCAACACAAAAATGTTTTACTGAACACAATATCAAGGTCCTGCCATGGCCAGCCCAGTCCCCTGACTTGAATCATTTGGTTGCAGTTATTGCTGCTAAAGGTGGTACAACCATATTTTAGGTTTAAGTGGCGATTAGTTTTTCACATAGTGATGGATGTTGGATTTTGTTTTTTGTTTCAGTAAAAAAAAAAACAACTGTATTGCGTGTTTACTCAGGTAGCCTTTGTTTTATGTTGTATTTCATCTGAAGATCTAAAACTCTTTAGTATATGAGATACATATGAGATTATGAGATTTTAGGTTTAAGTGAGATTAATATTTAAGTGAGTTTTATATGAGATTTTAGGTTTAAGTGGCGATTAGTTTTTCACATAGTGATGGATGTTGGATTTTGTTTTTTGTTTCAGTAAAAAAAAACAAACTGTATTGCGTGTTTACTCAGGTAGCCTTTGTTTTATGTTGTATTTCATCTGAAGATCTAAAACTCTTTAGTATATGAGATACATAAAAATAAGAAATCAGGCAAATAATTTTTCACACACACATATATACACACACACACACACACACACACACACACACACATATATATATATATATATATATATATATATATATATATATATATATATATATATATATATATATATAGATAGATAGATAGATAGATAGATATTACAAACACACAACCCCAATTCCAAAAACTTTGGGACACTGTGTAAACTGTAAATAAAAACAGAATGCACTGATTTGCAAATCTCATAAACCCATATGTTATTAACAATAGAACATAGGAAAAATATCAGATATTTAAACTGAGTAAATGTACCATTTTAAGAAAAAAGGTTCATTGGCAACAGGTCAGTAACCTGATTGGGTATATATAAAAAAAAAAGAGTATCTTAGAGAGGTAGAGTATTTCAGAAGTAAAGATGGGCAGAGGTTCAGCAATCTGTGAAAAATTGTGTCTACAATTTATGGTACAATTTCTATGGAATGGGCAGCTTGCACATCTGGAAAGGCACCATCAATGCTGAAAGGGATATACAGGTTTTAGAGCAACATATACTTCCATCCAGATTCCATCCCATCTTCACTTCTGAGAGACTCTGCCTCTCTAAGATACTCTTTTTATACCCAATCATGTTACTGACCTGTTGCCAATTAACCTACTTAGTTGCAAAATCTTTCACCAGCTGTTTCTTTTTACTAACACTTACTTTTTCAGCCTTTTGTTGCCCCGTCCCAACTTTTTTGAGACGTGTTACGGCCATCAAATTCAAAATTACCTTATTTTTTTCCTTAAAATCTGATATGTTTTCTTTGTTCTACTGTGAAGAACATATGGGCTTTTGAGATTTGCAAGTCATTGCATTCTGTTTTTATTTACGTTCAAAATGTGAGTGTGTGTGTGTGTGTGTGTGTGTGTGTGTGTGTATATATATATATATATATATATATATATATATATATATATATATATATATATATATATATATATATATATATACTATTTATTTATTTATTTATTTTATTGCAATCAGTTTAAAAAAAAACTACCTCAGTCGAACTAATTTTCTGATCGAACTAATGTACACTCAGTTGGCTAGGTCTTCTTCAACTGAGCACCATGGTCTTCATTAGCTTGGATGATTAATAATGCAATAATAAATGATTGACTTAAACTACTTGCTTAAACTTCATTAAAGGTAACCTACTTTTGCTTTTTTGTGTACTTGCCAAGAGTCAATACAATTTTATAATATAATGATAGGAAGACTATATTCATGAGTATATGATGTGTGGAATAATATTTTATATGATGGGGAGCCTATGAAGTGATCACAAGAGAAGAATGAAATGAGAATGTGCTAATGGTATGATGTTGAGCCTTAAACTGCATGCCTTGTGGATATTTTGTTGAAGAGTGGTGGCATATGAGGGAAGCCAGTTAAGGAAGGAGTTGCAGAAGTCCATTTTACCATAATAGGGTTCATATTCTGCTGATGATGTATAGGTTGAACCTGCAGGCTCTAGACCTAGTAGTAGTAGTGGTGCAAGTTATAACCTAGTGGGGACCAGATATTTTTGATGCTGCATTATAAAGGGCAGAAATATTTTGGAGACGGAAACATCTAATAGCAAATACTGATATTTCTTTTGAAATGTTGCAGAATTTAGTTTGTCAGCATACAAAAGGAATAAACGAAAGATGGAGATGGCAGAGAAGTTGGAACCAGAAGATAACTCTTTTAAGAGACGGCGACAATCAAGTGGAACTGTAAGTTAACGATCCATCCATTTTCAGTACCGTTTATCCTACACAGGGTCGCAGGGAGCCTGGAGCCTATCCTATTGGACTCGGGTCACGAGGCGGGGAAACACCCTGGCTGAGGTGCCACCCTATCACATAGGGCTGCACAATTGACTTTTCACAATTGACTTTTAAAGTTCGTCCTCAGCTCATAGAAAACTCTGCTGCATATCAAATCAAGCGCTTCCTAAACTTACAGCCAATCACCATAGAGTGGCGCAGGGATGACGTCATTTTGCATGCCAAAACCCACAAACGAGAGCATTTTAGCTCTTCCGGTTCCATCGTCCTGAATCAGTGGTTTTTTTAAATGGGATTTTGATTAAAAACCTGAAATAAGGTCCATGCCAATGTTTTAGATCATGAGTAGATCTATTCTTTTTCCACATTTTGGCCTTTCCATCAATTTGGTAGATGTTAATCTTGGTTCCAGAACTTTTGTGGCTCATCTCTGTATTTATTTGTGAATTCCAATCTAAATTTCTGATTCATACTGCTCTTGTGGTATGGCCTCTATATTTCTGCACTTGAAGTCTTCTTTGAATGGTGGATTGTGATACCTTCACCCCTGACCTGTGAAGGTTGTTGGTGAGGTCACTAACTGTTGTTTTTGGATTTTTCTCTCACAATGACAATGTCATCAACTGCAGTTTTCACAGGCAAAACCTAGAGCTCGAACCAAGAGCAGACATTCAGAGCTATTAATTCTTTTAAAAAAATGGCTGGGTTCAAACAAAAGGTGCCATGATCCAAGTTGTTTAACCCATCTAGATTGAAGTATGATGAAAGCTGAAATTCTGATCTATCATCTCATATTCAAATTTTGATCTCAAACCCACATGTCTTCAATGTATAGCGAAAAAATAGAAGAACTTTTTTTTCTTCCAATTTTTTCTTGCATTTAATTAGTTTCATAGGCTGTTTTTATATGGCCAGAGGGCTTCGAAATATTCCACAGCTGGGAAAGGAGGACCAACATCTCACCTCCATAATACACATGCTTTGATATTTCTTGTTGAAAAAAACACCCAACATCTCAGTCATATCCTGCTGACTATGACTAATTGTTAGATTTTTTCTCCTTGTCTTCTTGGAAAAGATGCAAACAGGCACATTTTTTTTTTTTAAAAAATTGAAGCTTCAATGAACTTTCAGGTGTTATCTCTTCTCAGTGTACAGGTCCAATAAGCTGATACTCCCTGGTACATTCTTTAATACCCTCTGGGCCTGTGATTCACGGTCAACTTAAAGATAAAGCTGTTAAACTTAACAAACCTTAGCAATCACATTCCATTATCTTCACCTGTACTCTAAATATGGCACTACTAAATGTCTTATTATTTGGCTTATTAGAACCAAAAGAGCTTCAATTGTGGATGGAAAAATAACCATAGAGCCCAATTCCACTTAAAGTTCCAGATCTAGTTAACTTCAGGCATTTACATTTGTGGTTAGATGCTGAATGAGTAAAGGCCTTGGTGTCACCTCATATTTATACCCCAAACAGAAAGTCAAACATTCAGCACTAAACACTCAGGTACGGTTATAATGAAAAGTAAAACGTAAATAAGAATATTCATTTTGTTCATAAGAATTCTAATAACCCTGGGGGTACCTGTAATTGTGACATGTGATTTTGTTATATAATACTTAATGATAAAACAATCTTCTGTGTATGAAACTACATCTGTGGTAAGTCTGGTGCATAGAACAGTAATTAGAATTTCTTTAAGCAGGTGAATGAAATGGTGGATTTAGAGGAGCCTGCCTCCCTGGACACGGTTGGAGCTGTTGTTGTGGATCAGCAAGGGAATGTTGCAGCCGCTGTCTCTAGTGGAGGTTTAGCTATGAAACACCCAGGGCGAGTAGGCCAGGTAAGAATCGCTGTTCCTTCTGAGGTGCTACTAACTACAATTTTCTGCAGTCAGTGAATCCTCTGCATTTAAAACCGCTGAATACTATTTCTATTTTCTTGGAATAAATTTTTCTCCTATCTTTATGTGAAGGCTGAACCACAGTAGTAACTGCTATGTCTTTGTGCGTCTTACGCTCTTTTTCTAAGGCTGCTCAATATGGGTGTGGCTGTTGGGCTGAAAATGCCCATGATGCTAGAACTTATTCTACAGCCGTGAGTACCTCAGGTATGAACACAACCTTAAATAAAGATAAGATATGTTTGGCCTATTCTGAGACTATGCATTAAAACTTTCTGCATAGATTTTAGTTCAGTGATCCAACTTTTAAGTAAGTTGGAAAGAGCACAGAGTAAGTATACATACATTACCGAAAGGTTGTAATCTGTAGCTGAATCTTCTTGTTCTTGCCGATTGTCACAGGATGTGGAGAGCACCTGATGCGCACCATGTTAGCTAGAGAGTGTTCCACAGCTATGCAGGCTGACAACGCTCATCAGGCTCTCCTGGAGGCTATGCAAAACAAGTTTATTGGTGAGTACTTCTGACCTTATCATATATGGGAGGCTGCATGTGAATGTCAGTCACAGAGATCACACTTTTCTCCCCATTCTGATGTATGATGTGAACATTCACTTCAAACACTTCACTTTTTTTATTTTAAATTTATTAAATTGATATTTTTGGCCATAATGCTACACAAAATGATCAATACTGACAAAGCAAACGTGTTTTTAGGATTTTTTTTCTACTTGCATCTAATTTAGCTACGTATTCAGACCCTTGGCTAAGGCATTCCAGATTCAGCCCGGTTTCATCTTATTCACTTTGATTATCTTGAGATTAGGGATGTCACAATACCATCTAGAAATCTAGTAGTCTGTACCGATACCACCAAAAGTACATGATACTCGATACCAAAGTCGATACCACGGTGTGGTTTTAAAAATAATAATAATAATCCTTTTTTTTTTTCATAAAATTAAAAACTCTCTTGTAGGACATCCTCCTCTGGCTAATACTGGCAAAAAGAGAGAGAGAGGGATATTTTAGTTATCAAACACTGTCTGACAATGACTAATAAAACAGTGCTAATAACAAGTGCTAAGGTGCACTCCGAAACGTGAGCGTGCACACACACACACACCCCTTATACTCTGAATGCAAGCATTAGTTTAAATTCACTGATAAGGTGACAGGCCAAAAAGATTTATTAAAAGCATGAACATTTGCTAGATCTGTCGCAGTCAACTGTGAGTGCTATTGTTATGATATTGGAAGTGTCTAGGATCAACAGCAGCTCAGCCATGACCACACAAATTCGCCTGTCCTCTGTTGCATCGCTCACTTTTGTCTCACATCACTCACCAAACTGCTTTTAGCTGCAATATTTGTATAAGAACTGTGCTTGAGTGCTTCATGAAATTTCCAAAAATTTCCGTTACTAAGCAGCCACATACAAACCTAAGATCACTATATGCAATGCCCAGTGTCAACTTATGAATCACGGTTTACTCTCTGTCAGTCTGATGGATGAATCTGGGTTTGGCAGATGCCAGGAGAACAATACTTATCAGAATGCATAGTGCCAACAGTAATGTTTTGTGGAGGAGAGTCTGTTTTTCAAGGTTTGGGCTACCACAGACACCGGCCCCCATTGCCTCATACACTGTTTCCGGAACTCTCAATCCTGCCCAGTGGCATCAGGCAATACTGCGGTCCCAGGGCCTGGTTGATGTAGCGGCACAAGGTCATGCAGCTCTTCCCACAGTCGATCATTTATTCCTCCTGAGCTTTGTTTTCCAATGTTCATCAAAAGTTGGCGATGATGGACATGTTCCCCAGGGTTCTGATGTGCATCTCTGGTAAAAAGTTTCCCATTTGGTGTAAACTACACATATCATGAACCGTATTTGTGGACCCTGTAGTGGATGCTGCGTGCTACCACGTCACCAACTTTGATCCAAGAAAGATGCGGTATGCTTTGGATTATGAGCCGTTCCTTTCCTTCTCCATACCCGTCACTTCTACAAGATCATCTTGGTTTCATCTGTCCAAATAATCTGTTGTGTTACTCCACTCTTCCACCAAGGCATTCGCAAGTTCTCCATCACGTCTGGGGGTACACATGGTTACATGTAATTTTCCACTACAAGTACGATCAGCTGTCCTTCCTGTCTCCCTGTAGCACTGTCTTAGTCGTCTTACATTACAGACATTGCAGTTTATTGCTCTGGACACATCTGCAGTCCTCATGACTCCCTGCAGCAGGCCTATGGCATGTTCACGCAGGTGAGCAGGAACCCTAGACATCTTTCTTCTGGTGTTTTTCAGAGTCAGTAGAAAGGTCTCTTTAGTGTCCTAACTTATTGTAACTGTGATCTTAATCGCTTCCCGCCTGTAAACTGTTCGTGTCTTTAGGACTGTTCCACAGGTGCAATAATTGTTTATGGTTCATTGAACAAGCATGAAAAACATCGTTTAAACCCTTTCCAATAAAGATCTGTAAAGCTTATTTAGATTTTACTAAATTATCTTTAATGCACAGTCTCCTGAAAAGGGGACATTTCTTTTTTTTTTGTTGCTGAGTGTATTCATACAAAATTGTAAAAGGCTGCATGTGTAAAGGTGGAGACTATGTCTTTTACAGGCTCACCATTTCTGGCCAGCGAGGATGGTGTTCTGGGTGGAATAATTGTTCTGAGATGCTGTAGCTGTGGAGAGGACCACAGCTCTGACAATTTGCCGGCCTTACTGGGTATGTTCTGTACTCCTAATTGCAGCACAGCACTCGTATTTTAGTGACACAATGTTTGCAGCAATTTATATATTTCAGCATCACACTACTTAACCAATACTAAAAAGCCAGACCTTCTGTAATGGCAATTGGGCATTAAATAAGAATATTTGTTTTGCTCTTTGAGTAAATGTACACAATCAGGATTTGAACAAGTTATGTTCTGTACTATTTCTTGTGAATTCTGTAAATTCCTTTGCCTACAGCCCTGTTTTCTCTGTGTTTTCCAGTGTTTTTGGAACAACAAACAAACCAAAAACACACAAAAACACCACTCACATTTTTTTTTTCAAATGCAGATCGAGGTCCAATTATTCGGCGCAATATACAGATACAAATAGAGATTGTGTTTAAACCCTAAAAATGTTTGCACATGCAAAGAAATCACATTTTATTTTTAATTTGGGTGTGACCGAAGTACAGTCAGGGTACATCTCGTCTACTATATAGAAGTGAGAAGCTGTCATTTTTCTTGGTGTTTCTGGGATTATTTTGTGTATTTCTTTGTGTATCCCTTGTTAATCTGTATCTAAACGCTAATAACTTGCTTTTTTGCCCCTAACATACAGTGGAGTTCCTGTGGACTCATACTACGGAGAGTATGTGTGTGGGCTACATGTCTGCAAATGACAGGAAAGCTAGGGTAAGAACAGAGTATCACAGAATTATAGACCACTTCAAATTACTGGTACCATTAATATGAACATGAAATTTTGCGTAAATTTGTCTAGTATCAGCAAGTCTATCCAGTGGAGCTTGGGTTGAATCTTTTTTCCACTTACAGGTGCCTTTAGAAGTTCTATTAAATGGAGGGAAATTGCACCATTGCAGCTTTGCTGTGCATCAATAAAGCGAAAACAATCCTAAACACCTAGGGAGCTAGACCAAGCCAGATGTGTTCAGTGAATGCTTCTTTTGTTGACCTTCACTTTAGGTGTCCATGCAAGCACATATGGGTGTGATTGGTCAGTGGTCCACATACACTATTTTGCCAAAAGTATGTGGACAACTGACCATCACTGCCCTATGTGCTTGCTGAACATTCCATTCTCAAATCATGGCATTAATATGGAGTTAACCCCCAACCCCACCTCTTTTTTTCTTTTTTGTTATAATAGTCTTTATTATAGACGTTCCACTATATTTTAGAATGCCAGGCCCCAATGTGATGCCATATGTCTAGAAATGGTGTTTAAAATTCTGAAGAAAATCTTTGGATGAAGGAGGTGTTCAAGGTGGCGGGATCTGGTGAAATGTCTTTACGGGGGCGGCTGTTGGTCAGGCGCTAGAGCGGGTTGTCCACTAATCGTAGGGTTGGCGGTTCGATTCCCGGCCCACGTGACTCCACATGCCGAAGTGTCCTTGGGCAAGACACTGAACCCCAAGTTGCTCCTGATGGCAAGTTAGCACCTTGCATGGCAGCTCTGCTACCATTGGTGTGTGTGTGTGTGTGTGTGTGAACGGGTGAATGAGACACAGTGTAAAGCGCTTTGGATAAAAGCGCTATATAAGTGCGCAATTTACCATTTACCTAAACTTACTACTACAATGTATTCAATATTACTTGTATGTCTAAAGCTTTCTTGGACTCTTCTATCTAAATGGTGCTGATGCTAAGCACAAAAACGCAATCTTATACCTTGTCTTCTCTTATATTAATTTAAACTTTGGAATTGATGTGAACACTAACTTAAGTGAATCTCTCTCTCTCTCTCTCTCTCTCTCTCTCTCTCTCTCTCTCTCTCTCTCTAGGCTCATATATCCAGACTGCCTCCTGGGGCTGTGGCAGGACAGTCACTAGCGATTGAAGGTGGAGTGTGTCGACTGGGGGGTGTGGGTGACTGAACAGAGTAAATCGCTTTTTTTTTTTTTTTGGAAACACATAGCAATATGCATATGCTAAAGTCATTATTGACAAGTCTGGGGAATGTGGCATCAATTATGTAACATATAAATGGTTTTAATGGCTGATGACCTAAAGCTACATCTTGTTCATTTTGGTCATAAAGGAGTAATTTTATCAATCAAGCTTTAGTCTTAATCTTTAGTCTCTCTTTAATAAGCTACACCGCTACAAGACGAACAGGCAATATTTATATATGTTTGGGAGCATGCAAGCAACATGGAGGTAAACAGGACCTAATTATTGAATAGGCGTTTTGCTAACATACAGGCTGCTGCTCTTGCTTTGCACAGAGAAATGTTTTTCAGTTGTATTACTCGTATATATTATACAATCCATATTTATATATATATATATATATATATATATATATATATATATATATATATATATATATATATATATATATATTTGCTTTGCCCCTTTATTAAATAAACTGTTTAAAATTAACCAGACAGCATCTTTACCAAAGCTTGTTCTGACTATTACAAAATGCTTTTATGGTATCTTTGTATTGTTATGAGCATTGCTAATTTTAAAAAGAGACTATGGCTCATAAATGCACCTTATTTGGCCACTAGTCTCTGTACTGGCATTTCCATTTGTCTGGGAATGTTTTTTTTTGTTTTTTTGTTTTTTTTTTTAAATCACTGCAACATTAAATTGTGTTACATGTTTATTATAAATCATTCTCATTGCTGTTGCACAAATTAACTTTTGGAAGCTGATGTTGAAGTATAATTGCAGTAGCATAATATTTTAGTACAATTTTTGCTGTGACTGTAAGTTGTCCCATACATGTTTATGGGCAGGGAAATATCCTCTTTAGAAAGCATGACTGATTGTGCTGATTGCGCTAGAAATTAAAATTGCACTATTTTTGTATTAAACCTGGCCTAATGTCTGCTATACATCTTTGTATGTATTTTGTGCAGTGACATTTCATTTACTTTTTAGAAATGATTGCTTAATGTAAGGAGAGTTATAAATTCCATTCTCATAATATATCTAACAGATCCAATGGCGTATATTATTAGGATGTAGCTATCTATGATGAAATGTTTTCTTTTCATATTGCCAAAATGCAATTAACAGTGTCTTTGCAAAGCTTTGTGTCCTATTATATTTTGTCCTTATTGCATTGATTTGAATTTACTTCCCCTTGCTTGTTTAGTTCAGTGAAATAGTGAAATAAATTTCAGCTCACACTTGAAATTGTCCTGCGATTGAGGTATTTTGAGTGCATGTTTGGGGTTAAGTTTTTATTTCTCGGGTTATATCTTTATCAGAAACACTGTTATACAGAACACCAAAATGAATCCTTGATTAAACAATTTACAGTGTGTCATTCTCTATTACAGCAATACGGATACAATGGAACTTTAATTATTGAAGACATTTGAGTGTGAATTCAATAGCAAATTATATTGTTGTAACATGAGCATAGTTATAGCAACGTTATGACATAAATAGTATTTTGATAGCGAGGACAAATCACTTTCTAATATCAGGTAAACCTGCATACACCTGTTCAGTGAAAACAGCTACTAGGTTGTTGTTTTTTTTTTACAATTAAAAATTAAAATCAGATTTGGTTTTCTGGTTATTCTAGTCTAGTCACATTTCTTTCAGAAATTTGACTGGACATTGCTTTCATAATACATACAGTAATGAACTCTGTGTTGGTAGGAACCTAACCCTCGCCTGTCCTCCAATCTGAGTATGTGAAGTCTATTTACATATGTACAGTAACTGTAGCTCTACGAACCCTGGATAACTGGCAGTGGTGGTGAGAATCACCTGCATACAGTATCTTCTTGTGCATAAGCGCACGCATGCAGATATCTTCAACAACGTCAAACATATTCCAGCATGAGAATGCCTCTGTGCACAAATCAACGCCTGTAGAGACATGGTTTGCCAAGGTTGGTGTGGAAGAACTTGAGTTGCCCCACTGAACACCTTTGTGATGAATTAGCACTTGGACTATGCACCAGGCCTTCTTGCCCAACATCAGTGCCTATCCTTACTAATGCTCTTGTAGATGAATGAGCAAAAAAATCCCCATAGCCATGTTCCAGAAAATTCCAAAAAGTGTCCAATGCTTCAGTCAGTGTGTTACACAGCTGTAGGGGAATTTTGCCTGCTAGATAGTTAGCTATAGTAGCAATGCCCTTCCCTACTACGTTGCATAAATTGCATGACTTTTTAGGTCTTTGCAGTTATTGTAGGCCATGGATTGATTCATATGCTGCCATTTCACAACTATTATAAATCTTTTTATACGTAACCCTCGCCATCATGACTCCATCACACACCCTGACACCACACGGGCTACATTTGAAGAGTTAAAATCAGCTTGGTGTCTGCTGCAGCTCTGGGCCTTTGTGACCCAAGCAAGCCATACACTTATCTTTGTACATGAAGTGGGTTCACGCCTGACACAACAATATGGTTGTTTGCAACATCCTGTAACTTATTACTCTGCTAAGTTTGATATTGTTAGTATGTAGTATGGGCCCTTGTTCATGAGCAGTAACAAGTAAAGATTTCAGCCACAGACCATGCTGTCCCTCCTCCATCACTCAGAGAGCCTACAATGGGCATGTGAACATGTGGAAAGTAATCAGAAAAAACATTTATATATTTATTATTACCTATTTTATACTGCATATAATCCATTCTATAATGTTGGTCTTTATGTAACTCGAAAATGAAAGCTGGATTGTGGGCTACGTGTGGAGGGCAACTTGACATGAGAAAAACAAGTTCATTATTATTAAATGGCCTTAATTCCTAGGACTTGCACATCACTATCAGAAGAAGCGCAGAATAAACACATTCCACTGCCTAGGCAGGCTCCAGTGAGTCTGTAATAAATTTAGTTTTAGTAAGTTATGCAGAGGACTGCTTAAGCTGAGGAGAAGTAAAAACCTTGATAGATTAACAGGCAGAACTCACAGTAGAAGGTCAAATGTCGATAAGGAGGTCATCCTGACCTGGTGCAGTCTCAGCAGCCTTGCATGCTATAGATAACATAAATGTTAAATGGGTGATTTAAAGGGATGAGGAGACATCAAGTGGTGCGAAAAGGAGTTAGAGTGTATAAGACAAATTAGAATTGGTCAGTTAAAGGGGGCAAATATGTCACGCCCTTGGGGATTTTCAGAATGTGCAATATGGTCAACTCTTCAGTGTTCACTCTCGAGACCAACTTCCTTCATTGCTTTGGTTTACCTTTGTAATAAATTTCTTGCTGATTCTAAGAAGGTTTGTTTTCCTTGCTTATCCTCGAACCTATGTGGGAGATGGGAAAAATTTCCCACAACAGAACAGCATAACTGGACTATGGAGCAGTGGAAGAAGGTGGCCTGGCCTATGAAACAAGTTTTCTTTTACAGCATGTCGATGGCTGGGTGCATGTGCACCATTTACCTGACGAAGAGATAGCACCAAGTTCCACTATGGGAATAATGGAAACTGGCAGTGTGATGCTCTGGGTAATGTTCTGCTGGGAAACCTTGAGTCCTGGCATTCATGTGGATGTTGCTTTGACACGTACCACCTACCTAAACACTGTTGCAGACCAAGTACATCCCTTCATGACAACAGTATTCCCTAATGGCAGTGGCCTCTTTCGGCAGGATAATGCGCCCTGCCATGTTGCAAAAACTTGTTCAGGAATGGTTTGAAGAACATGACAAAGAGTTCAAGGTGTGGACTCGGCCTCCAAATTCACCAGATCGCAATCCGATTGAGCATCTGTGGGATGTGCCGGTCAAACAAGTCCAATCCATGGGGGCCTCACCTCGCAACTTACAGGACTTAAAGGATCTACTGCTAACGTCCTAGTGCCAGATACATTGCACAACTTCAGAGGTCTTGTGGAGTACATGCCTAGACAGCTCAGAGCTGTTTTGGCAGTACAAGGGGGACCTTGTGTTGTTAAAGTTGTACCACCAGCCCAGGAAGGAAACGTGGGTGAACCGGGGAATGCGGTCTGAGAGGATCTGGTCAACTTAGGTTCCGGGGGTCAAACTCAGAATGGAGCTTCCCTACACCCCCTTTTTCATCTAGTGCTCCTCGCTCTCTCCTGATGTGTAGGACTCAATGGTAGGTAGGGGAAAATAGCAGTCAACTAGAATAGGATATGCATATATAAGATTGCTTTAAAGATTTTATTTTCTAAAGATTTGTTTTGAATCTCCTTAACGAATATGAATACACTTGACACAAATGATTGGTACAATCTGGGGAAAAAAAAAGGTGAATGGAGACAAGCATAACAATTGACTTAACACCCACAATATACCAATTGGCAAAACTGGTATAATTACGGTGGGTTAAACCTCAAAATAATGATGAACAGTTCACTACACATCTCTCTCTCTCTCTCTCTCTCTCTCTCTCTTTTCTCCCTCTCTTTTCTTACCACAGGAGCTGAAGCCTTTCATTGCCTGCGAGAGGAGACCAGTGAGGATAACCAGCTGAAGCTACGGAACTTCTGATACCACTGATCATGGGATGGATCATGCTGATATGCTTGGTTTTGTTGGACTGCATTCGCATGCCACATGAGGACACACACCACCACTACATTAAAGCTAATCACCATGTCTCAGTAATCTGCACGAATGAGACATTTTTGTAAATAAATAAATAAATAAATAAATAATTCTTTAAAATCAATCTGCATGTGTTCCAAAAATTAGGTGTACACAAGGAAATTTCTTGATCTGCCACCCAATTTCTAGCTGTGACTCATCTAACAAGCACACTCTACTAAACCAATTGATATTCATAGCTGTCATATCACAATGCCTGTAATTAATGCCTGGTGTGTCCCATAGAAGAAAATATGCAATTTACTTCGATGCCTAGGATTAATATGACTGATCGTATCACTCCAAACAGTTTTCCCTGGTGTGTAGAAAGCACTGAAATTTCATTCCTAGGTTAAAAAAAAAAAGTAAAGCCTGTGAACAGATATCATAGGTGAGAGTAGCATTACTCACAAAACTGCATGACATACACTTCTTGGTAATCTTCCAAAACAATCCACACTTAAGAAGCCAGTTGATGTTGAAGACTGTGTTAGAGAAGGAGCACACTGGCACGACTTCTTATCTTTGGCTTGTTTCTGCAGACCTTCTGTGCAACCAGCACCTCTTGGCTGTGTGGAAGAACCGCTTGGCCTGAACTTCCTTCTAGATTTAATGGCAGATACACTTTGGTGTACTTATATCCTTGTATGAGAAACAAGCACTTCTAGGTAATAAAGCCACACGCTTTTAAATGGTGGTAATACAGAAGAACCATGTCTTTCAGGTGTTACATGTGAACAAACTATACAGTATATAGTTTGTTCACATGGGGCAGTGGTGGCTTGGCGGTTAAGGTTACTGATCGGAAGGTCAGAGGTTCAAGCCCCAGCGCTGCCAAGCTGCCACTGTTTGGCCCTTGAGCAAGGCCCTTAACCCTCTCTGCTCCAGGGGTGCTGTATCACGGCTGACCCTGTGCTCTGACCTCAACTTCCTGACATGCTGGGGTATGTGAAGAAAAGAATAGACTCATTATCATTAGTATAGCCTACAAACTATATAGTCTCCTGTTTTGCAGGAGCTTTGTTTCTTACTTACCAGGTAATGTAGTCATTAGATCAGGTTCATATTTTATCCGGACAAGTTGATCAATTGATCAATAATCACTGATCTATGTCTCTATGTTAAATATTCTGAATGGCATGTTTCTTATTTCTTTGTGTTTCAGTACTGTCTCAGAATACTGTATGATATCAGAACACACCAAGGTCAGAGGTGACCTTGATACTGATATTGTCTGGCTAGGCCTGCTTCTCTTCTTCCCTCCCTTCACTCCTTCTCTGTACATAAACTGGCCTCTCTATTTTGAGAGTGAGCTGATGAGATCTTTCTGAAGTTATGCTTCTGTTGGTGAAAAGCTGATCTGAAGATTCTTCAATCATGTGAATAAACATCCAGAGTTTGATGATCACACCAGTCTGTGTGCTGACTCATGTTTGCCAAAGACTTCCCAGAAGTGTTGAGGCTTTTATAGCAGCAAAGAGAGATCCAAATCTGAAATGAGATTGCACATATGGGTGTGATGGTCAGATGAGCACATACTTTTGGCCATGTAATGTAGAACCACATTTACATATGTAATTAGCATTCTTTACTACCCCCATTAATATCCAGGAACAGTGAGAATCGCATGGATAATGTGCCCCAATGGCACGAGGAATCAACACACCTTATGACTAACTGGAAAGGCGATAACTGCTGTGCTTATGCTACTGCGAGAGGCTATTTTAAACTTGTACAACCTAAAGAAAGTGCACTGTGACATCCAGGTAGCAGCAGTGTATACCTCCTGGCATGGCACTCCTATAAGTAATGCCCATGAGGAGGATCCACTTATGTTGGAATGGCAAGTCATGGTTGGGACAGGGTGTCTGGTCCATCTGTTGGCCATCATGATGAAGTACACAATCAGACTCTGTTTAGACAATAGAGCTCTTCATGTCTTTCCTCTGTGTCATATGAATGGTTCCTCTGAGGATCAGATCGCTACTGTCCAGGCTAAATAGGACCGAGTACTCTCACAACAACAGACACTCTATAGGCTAACCTTTATGGAAATGCTGCAAGATCAATAGCTTGGTTTGGAGAGTGTGATATGACTTTGGATAGAAATCCTGGGTTCAACCACATGGTCACTCCAGAGTCATCTTGCCACCAATGTATGCAGGATGAACTGTATCACTAAAGCATGCCAATCTCCCACTCTTTTTGCTGGAGTAATTGCTTGCAGAAAGGCATTTTTTAAAGAGACCAATTTCAGTTTGGTATCTTACATAGGCTCATCAGTTGGGGCTTAAGGAAATCCAGCACAAGGGAGAGATCCTGTGGCAGACTCCTGGGGAACCATGGTGGGGGAAGTCACTTGTCACATGGGGGAGCCCCCATGCAGGTGTTATACACTGTGCTGTATGACAGTGCAAAAATTGCCACAGAGATCTTTAGTACATTGGTGAAGCTATAGGGCAGTGGTCGAGAACCTATGGCTCTTTGACACAAATCATGTGGCTCACCAGGTACCTCACCTTTTTTCAACATGATTGTTAAAAACTTAGACACATCACTAGAGATCAGCAAATGCAAAGTCAATTACAATTCAGTTGTTGTACCGCCTACCGAACTTAATGAAAGGTCAATTAACAATAATATATATTTCAAGTTGTTCCGGCCGGTGCACGTATGCAGTGTTGTGCACTGTGGACAGGAGTAGCTGCAAGCGTGGACAGGGGCAACTGGAAGCCTTAATGCTGGCAGCTTTTCTGACTCATTGAAGATTGTAAGACAAGGAAAGCTTTTACTGACAGAGGGTATGTAAAGTCATGCATGTTGAGTATGGCAACTGGACTGTTTGCGGATTTCCCAAAGAAGGAGAAAATGATTCAGAAAATAAAAAAACATGCTCCTGTCAGTTGAACAGTGCATGACCACGCTGTCATGATGGCACGTGAGATAGAGAGGGAAAAGACAGAAAAGAGCACAAATATAACTTCAGTAGATTTTTTTTTCTCTTTCGCTGGATGTGTGTGTGTGTGTGTGTGTGTGTGTGTGAGAGAGAGAGAGAGAGAGAGAGAGAGAGAGAGTGCTACAGTAAACAACTGGCATTTGTGATGACTATGTCTGTGAATTAGGCCACAAGTAGCCTTACAACTGACACACACCTCTTAACTTATAGCCTTTCAACTTGTTTGCCACTTTCTGCAATCATGTAAGTTCTTTTGAGTGACTGCTGGCTTTGCTAATGCCTCTATTACAGTGCCCTCCACTAATATTGGCACCCTTGGGGTAAATATGACAAAGAAGGCTGTGAAAAATTGTCTTTATTGTTTAACCTTTTGATCTTTTGTTCCAAAAATTCATAAAAAAAATACTCTGCTCTCATGGATATCAAACAATTGCAAACACAACAAATGTTTATCCAAAATAAATAACTTTGTTAAATATGTGTGCAACAATTGAAAAAAAAAAAATAAATAAATAAAAAACACTTTATTGAATAGAAAAAAAAGGAAAAAGAAATAGTTGACATGCTTTTAAATATGCTTTTTAAATGACTCATGAGTTTTGGTAACAGGACTGAGAAAAATGCAACCATCTTCCGATTAGAAACTTTACAAAAAAAAAAAAAAATGAAATAAGGTTACCTGAGATACTCGTCTAACTTTAATGCCACTAACATGGGCAGAGTGAGCTCCTTGATGTGGTTAACATTACTGGTTTGGAGGAAAAGAGTGTTGCTGAAGGCAGGAGGAGTCAATTTGGGATTATGGTTGGGTCATAAAGCAGTGTTCACTTCTGCTCAGGCATCAGATCATCAATTGACTGGCCAGCTTCCAGACATCCATCTACAACCATCTGTACCAACTCCACCTCAGAGAAGCCCAGACGGTCAGCATTGGAAATGTCAAAGACGCAACCCACTGCAGCAGTGTCTACTCCACCTGTTCCATTCTCAGCTACCTTAGAAGTTACTGATACACACTGTTAAATATGTGTATTAGATTCAGATTTTAAAAATGAAGTTTAATTGGTAGAGTTACAACAAGCAAATGGCACTTTAAAATTGGACAACCAAACAAACATAAGGTATTCCATACATTTTCTTATTGGCACATTTTCTTTTCTATATTCTTTTTTATTTTATTTGTTATTTCATAGTTCTTTTCTGCATTTCAACAACTGATTTGTTCAGTTCTGGCAAGCCAAATTCAAAATAATATCCAATATAGAGGCCATACTACAAGACGAAAACCACTCATCAACAGTAAGAATCAGAAAGTCAGATTGGAATTTGCAATGAAACACAGAGATGAGCCAATCTTAACTTCTACCAAAGTGATGGAACGGCCAAGGTGTAAAGAAAGAAAGGATCTGCTCATGATCCAAAACATACAAGCTCATCTGTGAAACATTGTGGAGGTAGTGTCATGGCTTGGGCTTGCATGACTGCTTCTGTAACAGGTTCACTAATCTTTATTGATGATGTAACTCATGATGGTAGCAGCAGAATCAATTCAGAAGTTTACTGGAACCTTTTGTCTGCCAATTTACAGAGAAATGTATCCAAATTAATCAGGACGAACTTTATCATGCAGCAAGACAATGACTCAAAACACACTGCCAACTCAACAAGTGACTTTATCAGGGGGGAAAGTGGAAGGCTTTAGACTGGCCAAGTCAATCACCAGACCTTAACTCAATTGAACATGTATTTCACCTCCTGAAGAGGAGACTGACAGGAGAAAACCCTCTGAAACAAATAACAACTGAAAGCGGCTGCGGTAAAAGCCTGGAAAAGCATCACAAAAGAAGAAACCAAAAAAATGGTGATATTAATGAGTCGCAGACTTGATGCACTTATTGCAAGCGAGGTATATGTAACCAAATATTGTGTGTTACTTAATTAAATTTACTTCAAGCCTTATTCGTTCCTATACTTTTGTTCACCTTAAAATTGTATGGTCTGATACAAAAGGTCTATGTTTTATGTTGTTTAGCACAACTAGATGTAAATACCAGGAAATAAAAGCTAAAATCCTAAACTCTCAACGCATATCCATCTTTAGAGTTCAAATCCAAATGTCTTTGGTGTACAGTGTGTCTTTGGTGTACAGTGTGTCTTTGGTGTACAATCCCACCAGTCCTGTGAATTCTCAATAAAATTACATGCTATTCATACTTGGTCTGTAAAACCTCAATAAACTTACATATTAATCATACTTGGTCTCCCTTGTTTTTATTTCATGTATTTTTTATACACAACATGCAAACAAAGGAATTGGCCTTGCCGTTCCAATAGTTTCGGCGGGGACTGTAATTCTTTTCTTACTACACTAAAACACACTCGTGTTTTGTTTTGGAGCTCAGTCAGGCAGTGTTTAATTCAGGTCACTGGAACAAACCACTGATGAAGAAAAACAAATATAGTATATAAATGTACATGATATAAATAATCTCCTAATTATATTGATGTGCTTGGTCCCGCAATTAATCTACACTACTGTAACACAATATGAAATGACTTTTATTTACTCATTTATTATAAGACTTTGTGTGTGCGCATGTGCATTTTGTTGTTGTTGTTGTTGTTGTTGTTGTTTTAAACTGCAGCTTTTATTAAAAAATACTGAAAGAGTCGAAGGGATTTATTTTCGGTGCTGAGATTAGGGTTAGACTCAGGAGTAACTATAGCATTAATTAGCTGCATTAATAATTATGTCAATGGAAAGTCCTCCAAAGGATAGTAAGACAAAAGTGTGTGCGTGTCTATGTGAGTGCGCATGAGAGGGGAATGGGCAGCTTGTATTGCAGTTGCCATTGTAATGTAAAGCTATCAAGTGGAGGGAGAAAAGGGTCATTAGTGTCTGGAAATACACCCTGTTCTTTTAGTAATTAACCGCAAACAGGGGAGCAAAACGTACTGAGAAATTATACTTATACTGCATTTGACTAAAGTTTGCAACCCATTATTCCTGACCTCTGACCAAGAATAGTCAAAGAAAAAGCCCTCAACTTGGAATTCCAACTCGTGAGCTCGTGGTCTTCTCAATTCTGAGTTCCTTCCAAGTTCAGTAGGTAACATGCGATTAATATGGCTGAACATAGCATCAGCAGTAAACAACGTATCCATTCTTACCTTTAAATGAGTTCTTCTGTACGTATATACAACTATTCATTTTTAGATAAATCAATACACAGACACATTCGCTTGTTGAATATATAACATTGACTATACAGTTCGCTGTTTTGAGGAGGAAAATATACACCACTCATCACAGTTATCTGGCTAGCTTGTTGCTAACAAAAGACTTTTCCTCTACTTTGTAGCTTGAATACACAGTCAATAATGTTCTCATTCCAAGCTCTGACTTCCCACTTCCATGGCAAGTTGAATGCAGTGTTAAGTGAAATTTTAGACAACGTGTCGAAATCTTACACAGGTAAAAGTGGTAGAATCCAGCCAAAAATATACTCAGATGAAAGTTTAATAAATACATAAATAAATAAATAAAGGTTACATTTAATTGTACTCCTTCCATCCATCCATCCATCTTCTATACCGCTTATCCTTTTCAGGGTCATGGGGAAACCTGGAGCCTATCCCAGGGAGCATCGGGCACAAGTACACCCTGGACAGGGTGCCAATTAATTGTACTCCTTTTCTGATGGAATTAAGTTAATGTCATTGTTTTAGTGCAACTTGTATTACTTATCTAAAACTATTAGAAGATTTTGTTTTAAAGCAGTCATGCTGTTTTACCAGAAACATCATTCAGTCTCTGTATGTTTGCTGGTGTTACGCATGATTAATGCACAGTAGTTTGATAATGAATTAATCAGAAGTAAAATATCATGCAAACAACCAATATTTACTATTAGCTACAATTTGGCATAGGCGATTTATGATCGTTACTGGAATCAATGCTAGTCTAACCTGGCAAAAAATAAAATAAAAAATAGGCCAATTTAGTTAAATACAACCAGTTAATGCTATGGTAGTAAACCTAACCTTACCTTACTTATGGTTTTTCAAATTAGATGGAGCTCATACCTTCTCCAGAGGCAAAAGTCCTCCTTATCAAGGGCGTAACCATGGTATGGATATTGGGGGGGACCAAGTGTACAATTGGAGGAGGGGGGGCACACACCTATTTTCCTTAACAAACGGAAATATATTAAAAAGGAATAGACATAAATAAATAGAATAGATGAAGAAAAAGACAGATCCGTTGGCAGGGATCATTAGAGGGGGACATATAGAAAATATTTTGTACTGTATATTGGGGGGGGGAGACAGATTGATATTTCCTCAACATTGTGGGGGCCATGACCCCCCCAAAGAATGCGTAGTTACACCCATGCTCCCTATATATATATGATGTGATGTGACCTGAAGTGACATGACCTGACATCAAATCACATCACATCACATCACGTGTTTTAGGTGGGCCTTTGCTTACTCCAGCATATTGAAGCTTTTTACTGAGGTAAGACCAGGCATGCTTATCTTCAAGTTTGGCACCATCCAGTGGCTTCTACATTTTCAAACACACTCAGATAACTATAGCTTAACCAAACTGTATAACATGAAGACTTCACAGCAGATGAATGATTCATGAATGTTTTTTTTTTTTCCTGCATTGATGAACTTGATTGGATGCTAGACTGAATCCACTGAACTGATATAAAGCATACAGTTATCTGCTGTATAACAGAAATAGAGACCTTTCTGACTTGTATTGACTACTTTGAATGAAAATACAAATTTTAGGAGTACAAAATGTATTCCCCCGCCCCCAACCCCCCGGAAAGTAATTACAATTATTTATTTAATTGTTTAATGCAATTACAGTTATTCCATTTCAATAATACTCAAGTGAAGTGTAAATACGCCAAGAATAATAACTAGTTAAGTAATTTTACAATGTACCAAAATGTATAGACGTGATCACGTGTCTCATACGATTCACAGTTTTGGCTTTCCACAAAGGCTCCGTCCCCGCCTTGTGAATCCAGGAATCCAGGCGCGTGGCCAGGCGCGCGTGCCGCTGCTGCGTGTTCTGTACAGCGGGGTGCGGTGCGGTGCGGTGCGGCGGGGCGGGGCATCACGGGGGAGAAGAAATGTCTGTGAACGTGTAGCCAATAGAATTAGACTTTGATTTCACGGGGTATCGGGTCAACCAGCGGACAACTTGTCATAGAATATCGTTCAGTACAGTCGCATGAACGTTTTCTCAGGCTAAATGACACGATCATTAAAATGCCTAGAAGTGAATCAAGGAGCGCAACAACAATCGCCGGATTTGTGATCTGTCAGCAGTTTCTAAATGAAGACTTGGCTCCAGGGTTATGACGTCTAGCTCGGGGAAGATGAGCCTGCCTCTGGATGCATGTAACGGGACCGCTGCAGACTTCTCCAGCGTAGAAGACGAGCTTTATGATTATCAAATGCACACCAGAATGTGCAAGAAAATAGCGCAGCTTACAAAGGTAGGACAAAGGCAGTAAGAGTCAAAAACACGGTGCTGAATCGTGCCACTGTGTATATCAGTGGCACTGTGTATATCAGTGGCACTGTGTATATCATTGACACTTTGTATATCAGTTGCACTGTGTATATCATTGGCACTATGTATATCATTGCCACTGTGCATATCATTGGCACTGTGTATATCATTGGCACTTTGTATATCATTGTCACTGTGTATATCATTGGCACTTTGTATATCATTGCCACTGTGTATATCATTGCCACTGTGTATATCAGTTGCACTGTGTATATCATTGCTGCTGTGTATATCATTGGCACTGTGTATATCATTGGCACTATGTATATCATTGCCACTGTGCATATCATTGTCACTGTGTATATCATTGGCACTTTGTATATCATTGCCACTGTGTATATCATTGGCACTTTGTATATCATTGCCACTGTGTATATCATTGGCACTTTGTATATCATTGCCACTGTGTATATCATTGGCACTGTGTCTATCATTGGCGCCGCTGGTCAGTAATCTATCTAATCTATTCATCTTTGCATTTAAAACACTTTGATTGTGAATTAATTAGGTGTAATATATGACCTGGGAGAGAGAGATAGTTTGTATATATTGTAACCGTAGTTTTGACAGGTATAGGTCAAAGGTCAAAAAGATACACATTCTAACTCTCTATATCTAGATCAAAGGTCATGATCATAAAAATATGAATAGTTATGTTAAATCTGGATCACATCCATTCGTGACCATATATGCTGCTGCCATGTGTGTTTTTCCGCCCCACACGTTGCGCACACCTGGTACATCTTTTCACATAGAATATGAAACTCTCTGTGGTAGGACATAAAAATATATATAGTTTTGTTAAATCTGGTTCACATCCAAATCGTGACCATACCTGGTACGACCATTTGTTCCCCCCACCCCACCCCACCCCACCCCACCCCACACAGACACAAGTTGCATACTCATGTTTTTCTAACACTCTGTGGTAGGTCATCGACCATGTGTCCCCCCCCCACCCCACCCCCCCCCCCCACCCCACCCCACCCCGACACAAGTTGCATACTCATGTTTTTCCTCTTCACATAGAATATGAAGCTCTCTGTGGTAGGTCATAAAAATATATATATAGTTATGTTAAATCTGGTTCACATCCATTCGTGACAGAAACGTTACCATACATTGTACGGCCATGTGTTTTCCACCCCACACACGTTGCACACATGTTCTTTCTAACACTCTGTGGTAGGTCATAAAAATATATATAGTTATGTTAAATCTGGATCACATCCATTCGTGACACAAACGTTACCATACCTGGTACGGCCATATGTATTCCAGACACCCCACACAAGTTGCACACACGTTCTTTCTTTTCACATAGAATATGAAACTCTCTGAGGTAGGTCATAAAAATATATATAGTTATGTTAAATCGGGTTCCCATCTATTCCTGACACAAACGTTACTAGTTATGTTAAATCGGGTTCCCATCCATTCCTGACACAAATGTTACTATACATGGTACGGCCATGTGTATTACACATCCAAACAAAAATATGACACACACAAACGCACTTTATTTTCACATTATTTAAAAGGAATTTAAGTGTTATGTACTAAATGACCATAATTATGAACACAAGTTGTTAAGTTGACAATCATTTTTAAAATTACGTTTCTCCATTTAGATTGTCTGCAGTAGAATGCAGTCTTTTAAACCAGGAAAAATGACTGCCTTTAAGTTTTATAACAATAGTAAGTAAAATCCAGTGTGATTTACATTACAAATCTCATACGTAACATCTCTGCAGGATTTATAGACGTTAAAGCACTGAATGAAATGAGCAATATAGACAAAAAAGAAACACTCTGTGTCTACTACTTTTATCTCTCTCATAGAACTATCCACAGTCCAAAGGCTGTGGAGCTAGAAGGCTACGTGTGCGAATGACAAAAGATTTTAAAAAATAAAATAAAAAATGTATCAATACATGAAATTGGATTACACAATGTAGTTGAGGTTTACATGAATAAGCAGAAATGTAATCATGCTTATCTTTCCTATAGCACAAATGAAAAGCCCTCTCTAGATGAGCAGATTTGTCAAATGAAACTTTTTCCTTCTTATCCACTGCTACGGTGAACTAAAGAGTAGATATTCAAATTACACTGCTAAATATGACTAGCATTAGCTACGTGTAGTAGTGCAAAATAGTCCATCAAATGTATTAGCAGGTGTAGCCAATACACGAGTCCACTATTGGTCATATCACTATTGAGAACATGCCCCAAATTCATTGCTTTAGTAGAATTTAATTGTAAGTGAAATGATACTCACATTGTAATGTCCTTAGTATTTGTTCAGTCTACAGGATCTCTAACACTCTGTTAAATGAATAAATGTAAATGTACTACGACGTAAATTTTGTTTTGAATCAATTAATGCAGAAATTACACACAATATTAAGTTGATGTAATTATCAACATTATTATGTCAACACAACTCATCAAAATAATGTGTACAACTTTAAATATTTAATTAATTCAATAAATTAGAATTTTTATCTTGCAACCACACATTAAATTTAGATTGTGGGGGTTTGTTTTGTATAGCTCCGCTGTTAGAAAATACATGATGGTTGAATGTGAACATAAATGAGCAGAATGTAAGCTTGTGAAATAAATTAAACTTTATTGATTGCACTTTTGAGAAAATGGCATGACTTTGAATAAAAATGTACTGAAATAAATACTCTAAAACATTGATATACCTGAAGAAATGTAAAAAAAAAAGTTTTTACATACCTTCTAAATAGGAGGTAAACGTTTTAAAGACGGTGTTTTATAAGAAACGCGCGTATTACGTGCCTTCTAAACCTAACCCTTTAGGATGTAAAATGTTTAAAGTGCTGCTTAAAAGAATCGAGAGTTTTGTTTAAACTAGAAGACACATTTTCCGGGCGATGTCTTGTAGGTGTATACACACTGTCCTACACGTGTTTTCCCGGGGTGACAGTTCTGTAGATAGTGTAAATTTTACATTTATGAGCTCTGGTGACAGTGTCTGAAGTGTGTGTGTATGTGGGTGTGTGGGTGTGCGTGCGTGTGTGTGGGTGTGTTAGAGAGAGAGAGAGAGAGAGAGAGAGAGAGAGAGTCATGTGTTTCTTGGGGGTTTGCTGACCAGAATGCTTACAGTGTGTTTATGTTAATGAATTAAGGGACGAGTCGTGTGTTTCAGGGTTTAACGATCCCTACCAATGTGTACATTTGTGGTTTAAGTGAATCTTTGTTTCTGAAATTACTTCTGTGGTAATTATCAGTTTGTGTAACTAATCTATCAGAAAATACTAGACCTGGTGACTGAATGTGGTAGATGTATTAGAATTTTGGACATGTTATGCATGTGTAGCTCCCTATGTGTATGATCTATGTGTAATCCTTCTGTCAAGAAATGAGCAGACTGAGGTCTGTGAAATAATTGAACTATTTATTGGCTACGTTGTTGAGAAAAACACTGTGATGTGTAAAACATTTCTACAGTCCTTCAAGGCTGTATGATGTCGTTGTTCTCTTTTACTGAAAGAAAGGTCAAAACCATCGGTGTTATTCGTTGTGGAGACTGAAGTGACAATATGTCTGAAGAAAATGAAAATATGTATTACATATCCTACCTTCTAACCAGGTTAATTTAAGGGTGAAAAAAACCTTTTTTAAAGAAGGTGTTTTAAAAGAGTCGTGCATTTTGTTTAAACTATAAACAAGATTTCAGAAAATGGTACGCCAACGAGGATACTTACACAGAACTATCGCTAAATACATAAGCTTTTGTCTATGCTTTGACATCCCATGTCCCAGCAGTACATTTATGACCTCTGATGACCATGTGGGTGTGCGGGGGTGGGTGTGTGAGAGAGAGAGAGACACAGGTGTTCTTTTGGGGGTTTTGCTGACCAGAATTCTTACAAATGTGTTTGTTAACGAATTAAAGGGAATCGTGTGTCTCAGTGTTAAAATAATGGTTAAGACGTCGTAGTTAAAAAACAGAAGAAACTCTGCAACTATCTGTTACAATGTCTGCTCCGAGAAAGCCTAATATCCTTAGAAGATTGCTGTGTATTCACCAACAAGAGGACCTGTTGAAATGAGAGAGGACCTGACTTTTGCTCCAAATTTTTTTTTTTAAAAAACCAAGATGTTAGTTTGACAATTTATTAATGAAGGTATTGTAAATACGTTGTTGTTTAACCCTGAGCAGGGCGTCAACAACTCCAAAGATCGTGTCTTAAGTCCATGGGTTTAGTTAGGAGGTAGAAAAACATTTAAAGATGGTGTTTTAAAAGAGTCGTGCATTTTGTTTAAACTATAAACAAGATTTCAGAAAATGGTTCGCCAACGAGGATACTTACACAGAACTATCGCTAAATACATAAGCTTTTGTCTATGCTTTGACATCCCATGTCCCAGCAGTACAATTATGACCTCTGATGACCATGTGGGTGTGCGAGGGTGGGTGTGTGAGAGAGAGAGAGAGACACACAGCTGTTCTTTTGGGGTTTTGCTGACCAGAATTCTTACAAATGTGTTTGTTAACGAATTAAAGGGAGTCGTGTGTCAAAGTGTTAAAATAATGGTTAAGACGTTGTAGTTAAAACACAGAAGAAACTCTGCAACTATCTGTTACAGTGTCTGCTCCGAGAAATCCTAATACCCTTAGAAGATTGCTGTGTATTCAATAACAAGAGGACCTGTTGAAATGAGAGAGGACCTGACTTTTGCTCAAAAAAAAAACAAACAAAAAAAACCAAGAGGTTAGATTGACAAATTATTAATGAAGGTAATGTAAAGACGTTGTTGTTTAACCCTGAGCAGGGCGTCAACAACTCCAAAGGTAGTGTCTTAAGTCCGAGGGTTTAGTTAGGAGGTAGAAAAAACATTTAAAGATGGTGTTTTAAAAGAAACAAGTGTTTCATCCTTAATGGTAAAAAAGAAAAGTGTTTGTACTCCAATATGAAATAAAATGGTGGAGACACACCGAGTACATTTCTGTTCCACAGTCTATAAGGATCCCCAAACTTCATGTAGTGTGGAAAAATATATACACCCTCCGTGACTATGTTACTTAAGGTTTAAACATTTTTATTTTGTGATGGCAGCAAGACAAAACGGTTGTGCATTTGGTATCTGGTGATTTTAGAATTAGGCCCCAAATGTCAAATATGTTTTGTGTATGGCTTCATCAGGTAAAGATCACGATGGTATGGAAAGAGTATACAAGAGTAATTGGGGTGATCTAATGCTTAGGACTTGTACAGTACTTCAACTCGGGAACGTCCCACCATGGCGTTCAGAGAGACGTTATCTATGGTACACGTATATATAATATAGATCAGATCACCAGTCTGTCTTTACCCAGTCCTGATCTGGGGGTTCGGGGGAGGGGGGGATTACAGTTCAGGCATATTTCCAACAGAACAGAATATTAGACATTTAGTGTAAACTAGTGAAAAAAAAATAATAAAATCTCTGAAATATTTCAGTGAAAATAGTGGTCCATATTTAATGCATTATATTAGAAATGACAGTACAGTCTTTGTTGATCAGTTACCAACTCATACTTTATAATAATTTGTTTAGGAGCATCTGAATCTGGCAAATAACTTCTATTGCATTTAGGCATACAATAAAAGTTAATAAAAAAATTAGGAAGAAATGACTTGTGCACTACTGCTGCGGATATTAAGTCAAACCATTTTGTTCAAACTTCAGCATGACCCATAGAGAAGCAGAAACTTATGGCACCTTATGAATACCATGTGAAGGATTAAGTTGACTCGTCCCTTACAGTTACAAAGACATGACCTTGTGCAGGATCACCTTCGCACCAGCATCGATCCCCTCTTCTCCCATTTCAACGTATAAGAAAAGGCAAAAAGTAATATAAGATGTATAAGAATATATTTATAAAATATAACACATTATGAGGAAGAAATATAAAATATTATTTAACAAGGTCTGCCGTTCAGCCCTCTTAACTGTAAGAGCATCATCAGTATTGTACAGCAGTTGGGGAACAGTAGTTAGCTTTCAGATGTCAGATATAAAACAACTTTTTGAGTCACAGTGCCAAACTACTGGTATTATATTCGGATCCTTCTTTTTCAGCATGAAGGACTGGCATTTATTTAATAGACAGATGGTACAGCCATATACTTGGTCAGAGAATTTAGGAATTTCTTTGAGAAAGGTTCATTGTTTTTGTTCTTTTATCATAGCTTCAGTTTGTATACTTACTTTGGTTAGTGACTTAAACTGTTTTATTAGGTACTGACAGATTTCATTAACAGGGAACGATGATAAGTGAAGATTAAGCTGGTATGCGTGTACAAAATAAAACTGTCTATATGTATATTTGTCTGCTATGTATCTGTTTAAACACTGTTGTAATGGCGATATAAAGAGAGAGAGATACCCATTTACTAATTCATAGAACCCCTTTCCACCTTTTCAAGTTCGTTATACATTTTTCTTTTCAAGCATCGTGTTCAGACATTGCAAATCATCAGTCTGAAGGTTAAGGGTTACTTAGATTTTTGCTTCTTCAGCATCAAAAAAAAGTCTAAACATTAATCTTATTATTAAACTCAGAAACACTATAACTGTCTGGTTGTGATCATAATAAAAGGCAACGTGAAAGGTGACTTAATTCCCAATGAGATTTCTCTATGTTCTCTATGACCTTTCTACAGTATATGCCATTAAGTCCTAGTTTCCAGCCATCATTACAGCACGGGAGAGGAAATCTCGTTTATCAGATGTGTGATGTACGTCTAGACAATCTGATAACAAACTACACACACAACATTTATGTTGAGAAAATTCAGCTCGATCTTTGTTCCCAAATAACATTGGATCAGATCCATAGTTTACAGCATCTGTCCCACACGTATTTAATCTGTATTACGAGTACTGAACAAGTTAGAGGAGGAGAAAATGTAGATTTACTGTTCATTGGAACTTTATTGTTTATTTAGATCTGTCTTGATTCATTTTCATATTCAAATTTTAAAAAAATACATTTTATTATTACATCATAAAAAGTCTAATATCTATTAAATATCATATCTATTTAACATAGTTAAATTAATTAATAATTAATTATTAAATATAGTAACATAGTTGTGTGTTCATGTAATTTTTTGTAGATCCATGTTGTAGAATTGCGTTTGTTGTCTATGAATGTGATTAATCTCTTATAGGATGCAATAGGGTGTGTTAATTAACCACTAATAAAGTGTTTTAGTTTACTGATTTTCATTCACTCAGCTCAAACAGGTCATTCCTTCTGATATCTGTATTACTACTTTCCACAACGTGTCTTTATCTCCACCACCTTTGAAACAAAGTGATGCACATGTATTGCCTAACCCTATCGTTACTGAGTGTACCTATTCCTTGTGGACAGACTGAACTGCAGGAAAGAACTGTTAACAAGATGAGGTTATGGTCTGAATTACCAAGTGGGGTAGTGTAGTAACTCTGAGAGCTACAGTACATTAATGAGTTTATCTATATTTACTCAAACCCTATACAGGAATAGTAAATTGGTGTATGATTTTATGAAAAGAAAAGTAGGTTCTGTGTGCATAAGAAACAGAGAAAGACCATTTTCTGAAAAGAGTCGCATGGTGAAAATCCATGTTCCTACATTCATACGTTATGTTATGTTACGTTATGTATTTTTTTAAAATTTGAATATGAAAATGAATCAAGACAGATCTAAATAAACAATAAAGTTCCAATGAACAGTAAATCTACATTTTCTCCTCCTCTAACTTGTTCAGTACTCGTAATACAGATTAAATACGTGTGGGACAGATGCTGTAAACTATGGATCTGATCCAATGTTATTTGGGAACAAAGATCGAGCTGAATTTTCTCAACATAAATGTTGTGTGTGTAGTTTGTTATCAGATTGTCTAGACGTACATCACACATCTGATAAACGAGATTTCCTCTCCCGTGCTGTAATGATGGCTGGAAACTAGGACTTAATGGCATATACTGTAGAAAGGTCATAGAGAACATAGAGAAATCTCATTGGGAATTAAGTCACCTTTCACGTTGCCTTTTATTATGATCACAACCAGACAGTTATAGTGTTTCTGAGTTTAATAATAAGATTAATGTTTAGACTTTTTTTTGATGCTGAAGAAGCAAAAATCTAAGTAACCCTTAACCTTCAGACTGATGATTTGCAATGTCTGAACACGATGCTTGAAAAGAAAAATGTATAACGAACTTGAAAAGGTGGAAAGGGGTTCTATGAATTAGTAAATGGGTATCTCTCTCTCTTTATATCGCCATTACAACAGTGTTTAAACAGATACATAGCAGACAAATATACATATAGACAGTTTTATTTTGTACACGCATACCAGCTTAATCTTCACTTATCATCGTTCCCTGTTAATGAAATCTGTCAGTACCTAATAAAACAGTTTAAGTCACTAACCAAAGTAAGTATACAAACTGAAGCTATGATAAAAGAACAAAAACAATGAACCTTTCTCAAAGAAATTCCTAAATTCTCTGACCAAGTATATGGCTGTACCATCTGTCTATTAAATAAATGCCAGTCCTTCATGCTGAAAAAGAAGGATCCGAATATAATACCAGTAGTTTGGCACTGTGACTCAAAAAGTTGTTTTATATCTGACATCTGAAAGCTAACTACTGTTCCCCAACTGCTGTACAATACTGATGATGCTCTTACAGTTAAGAGGGCTGAACGGCAGACCTTGTTAAATAATATTTTATATTTCTTCCTCATAATGTGTTATATTTTATAAATATATTCTTATACATCTTATATTACTTTTTGCCTTTTCTTATACGTTGAAATGGGAGAAGAGGGGATCGATGCTGGTGCGAAGGTGATCCTGCACAAGGTCATGTCTTTGTAACTGTAAGGGACGAGTCAACTTAATCCTTCACATGGTATTCATAAGGTGCCATAAGTTTCTGCTTCTCTATGGGTCATGCTGAAGTTTGAACAAAATGGTTTGACTTAATATCCGCAGCAGTAGTGCACAAGTCATTTCTTCCTAATTTTTTTATTAACTTTTATTGTATGCCTAAATGCAATAGAAGTTATTTGCCAGATTCAGATGCTCCTAAACAAATTATTATAAAGTATGAGTTGGTAACTGATCAACAAAGACTGTACTGTCATTTCTAATATAATGCATTAAATATGGACCACTATTTTCACTGAAATATTTCAGAGATTTTATTATTTTTTTTTCACTAGTTTACACTAAATGTCTAATATTCTGTTCTGTTGGAAATATGCCTGAACTGTAATCCCCCCCTCCCCCGAACCCCCAGATCAGGACTGGGTAAAGACAGACTGGTGATCTGATCTATATTATATATACGTGTACCATAGATAACGTCTCTCTGAACGCCATGGTGGGACGTTCCCGAGTTGAAGTACTGTACAAGTCCTAAGCATTAGATCACCCCAATTACTCTTGTATACTCTTTCCATACCATCGTGATCTTTACCTGATGAAGCCATACACAAAACATATTTGACATTTGGGGCCTAATTCTAAAATCACCAGATACCAAATGCACAACCGTTTTGTCTTGCTGCCATCACAAAATAAAAATGTTTAAACCTTAAGTAACATAGTCACGGAGGGTGTATATATTTTTCCACACTACATGAAGTTTGGGGATCCTTATAGACTGTGGAACAGAAATGTACTCGGTGTGTCTCCACCATTTTATTTCATATTGGAGTACAAACACTTTTCTTTTTTACCATTAAGGATGAAACACTTGTTTCTTTTAAAACACCATCTTTAAATGTTTTTTCTACCTCCTAACTAAACCCTCGGACTTAAGACACTACCTTTGGAGTTGTTGACGCCCTGCTCAGGGTTAAACAACAACGTCTTTACATTACCTTCATTAATAATTTGTCAATCTAACCTCTTGGTTTTTTTTGTTTGTTTTTTTTTTGAGCAAAAGTCAGGTCCTCTCTCATTTCAACAGGTCCTCTTGTTATTGAATACACAGCAATCTTCTAAGGGTATTAGGATTTCTCGGAGCAGACACTGTAACAGATAGTTGCAGAGTTTCTTCTGTGTTTTAACTACAACGTCTTAACCATTATTTTAACACTTTGACACACGACTCCCTTTAATTCGTTAACAAACACATTTGTAAGAATTCTGGTCAGCAAAACCCCAAAAGAACAGCTGTGTGTCTCTCTCTCTCTCTCACACACCCACCCTCGCACACCCACATGGTCATCAGAGGTCATAATTGTACTGCTGGGACATGGGATGTCAAAGCATAGACAAAAGCTTATGTATTTAGCGATAGTTCTGTGTAAGTATCCTCGTTGGCGAACCATTTTCTGAAATCTTGTTTATAGTTTAAACAAAATGCACGACTCTTTTAAAACACCATCTTTAAATGTTTTTCTACCTCCTAACTAAACCCATGGACTTAAGACACGATCTTTGGAGTTGTTGACGCCCTGCTCAGGGTTAAACAACAACGTATTTACAATACCTTCATTAATAAATTGTCAAACTAACATCTTGGTTTTTTAAAAAAAAAAATTTGGAGCAAAAGTCAGGTCCTCTCTCATTTCAACAGGTCCTCTTGTTGGTGAATACACAGCAATCTTCTAAGGATATTAGGCTTTCTCGGAGCAGACATTGTAACAGATAGTTGCAGAGTTTCTTCTGTTTTTTAACTACGACGTCTTAACCATTATTTTAACACTGAGACACACGATTCCCTTTAATTCGTTAACAAACACATTTGTAAGAATTCTGGTCAGCAAAACCCCCAAAAGAACACCTGTGTCTCTCTCTCTCTCACACACCCACCCCCGCACACCCACATGGTCATCAGAGGTCATAAATGTACTGCTGGGACATGGGATGTCAAAGCATAGACAAAAGCTTATGTATTTAGCGATAGTTCTGTGTAAGTATCCTCGTTGGCGTACCATTTTCTGAAATCTTGTTTATAGTTTAAACAAAATGCACGACTCTTTTAAAACACCTTCTTTAAAAAAGGTTTTTTTCACCCTTAAATTAACCTGGTTAGAAGGTAGGATATGTAATACATATTTTCATTTTCTTCAGACATATTGTCACTTCAGTCTCCACAACGAATAACACCGATGGTTTTGACCTTTCTTTCAGTAAAAGAGAACAACGACATCATACAGCCTTGAAGGACTGTAGAAATGTTTTACACATCACAGTGTTTTTCTCAACAACGTAGCCAATAAATAGTTCAATTATTTCACAGACCTCAGTCTGCTCATTTCTTGACAGAAGGATTACACATAGATCATACACATAGGGAGCTACACATGCATAACATGTCCAAAATTCTAATACATCTACCACATTCAGTCACCAGGTCTAGTATTTTCTGATAGATTAGTTACACAAACTGATAATTACCACAGAAGTAATTTCAGAAACAAAGATTCACTTAAACCACAAATGTACACATTGGTAGGGATCGTTAAACCCTGAAACACACGACTCGTCCCTTAATTCATTAACATAAACACACTGTAAGCATTCTGGTCAGCAAACCCCCAAGAAACACATGACTCTCTCTCTCTCTCTCTCTCTCTCTCTCTCTCTAACACACCCACACACACGCACGCACACCCACACACCCACATACACACACACTTCAGACACTGTCACCAGAGCTCATAAATGTAAAATTTACACTATCTACAGAACTGTCACCCCGGGAAAACACGTGTAGGACAGTGTGTATACACCTACAAGACATCGCCCGGAAAATGTGTCTTCTAGTTTAAACAAAACTCTCGATTCTTTTAAGCAGCACTTTAAACATTTTACATCCTAAAGGGTTAGGTTTAGAAGGCACGTAATACGCGCGTTTCTTATAAAACACCGTCTTTAAAACGTTTACCTCCTATTTAGAAGGTATGTAAAAACTTTTTTTTTTTACATTTCTTCAGGTATATCAATGTTTTAGAGTATTTATTTCAGTACATTTTTATTCAAAGTCATGCCATTTTCTCAAAAGTGCAATCAATAAAGTTTAATTTATTTCACAAGCTTACATTCTGCTCATTTATGTTCACATTCAACCATCATGTATTTTCTAACAGCGGAGCTATACAAAACAAACCCCCACAATCTAAATTTAATGTGTGGTTGCAAGATAAAAATTCTAATTTATTGAATTAATTAAATATTTAAAGTTGTACACATTATTTTGATGAGTTGTGTTGACATAATAATGTTGATAATTACATCAACTTAATATTGTGTGTAATTTCTGCATTAATTGATTCAAAACAAAATTTACGTCGTAGTACATTTACATTTATTCATTTAACAGAGTGTTAGAGATCCTGTAGACTGAACAAATACTAAGGACATTACAATGTGAGTATCATTTCACTTACAATTAAATTCTACTAAAGCAATGAATTTGGGGCATGTTCTCAATAGTGATATGACCAATAGTGGACTCGTGTATTGGCTACACCTGCTAATACATTTGATGGACTATTTTGCACTACTACACGTAGCTAATGCTAGTCATATTTAGCAGTGTAATTTGAATATCTACTCTTTAGTTCACCGTAGCAGTGGATAAGAAGGAAAAAGTTTCATTTGACAAATCTGCTCATCTAGAGAGGGCTTTTCATTTGTGCTATAGGAAAGATAAGCATGATTACATTTCTGCTTATTCATGTAAACCTCAACTACATTGTGTAATCCAATTTCATGTATTGATACATTTTTTATTTTATTTTTTAAAATCTTTTGTCATTCGCACACGTAGCCTTCTAGCTCCACAGCCTTTGGACTGTGGATAGTTCTATGAGAGAGATAAAAGTAGTAGACACAGAGTGTTTCTTTTTTGTCTATATTGCTCATTTCATTCAGTGCTTTAACGTCTATAAATCCTGCAGAGATGTTACGTATGAGATTTGTAATGTAAATCACACTGGATTTTACTTACTATTGTTATAAAACTTAAAGGCAGTCATTTTTCCTGGTTTAAAAGACTGCATTCTACTGCAGACAATCTAAATGGAGAAACGTAATTTTAAAAATGATTGTCAACTTAACAACTTGTGTTCATAATTATGGTCATTTAGTACATAACACTTAAATTCCTTTTAAATAATGTGAAAATAAAGTGCGTTTGTGTGTGTCATATTTTTGTTTGGATGTGTAATACACATGGCCGTACCATGTATAGTAACATTTGTGTCAGGAATGGATGGGAACCCGATTTAACATAACTAGTAACGTTTGTGTCAGGAATAGATGGGAACCCGATTTAACATAACTATATATATTTTTATGACCTACCTCAGAGAGTTTCATATTCTATGTGAAAAGAAAGAACGTGTGTGCAACTTGTGTGGGGTGTCTGGAATACATATGGCCGTACCAGGTATGGTAACGTTTGTGTCACGAATGGATGTGATCCAGATTTAACATAACTATATATATTTTTATGACCTACCACAGAGTGTTAGAAAGAACATGTGTGCAACGTGTGTGGGGTGGAAAACACATGGCCGTACAATGTATGGTAACGTTTCTGTCACGAATGGATGTGAACCAGATTTAACATAACTATATATATATTTTTATGACCTACCACAGAGAGCTTCATATTCTATGTGAAGAGGAAAAACATGAGTATGCAACTTGTGTCGGGGTGGGGTGGGGTGGGGGGGGGGGTGGGGTGGGGGGGGGACACATGGTCGATGACCTACCACAGAGTGTTAGAAAAACATGAGTATGCAACTTGTGTCTGTGTGGGGTGGGGTGGGGTGGGGTGGGGTGGGGGGAACAAATGGTCGTACCAGGTATGGTCACGATTTGGATGTGAACCAGATTTAACAAAACTATATATATTTTTATGTCCTACCACAGAGAGTTTCATATTCTATGTGAAAAGATGTACCAGGTGTGCGCAACGTGTGGGGCGGAAAAACACACATGGCAGCAGCATATATGGTCACGAATGGATGTGATCCAGATTTAACATAACTATTCATATTTTTATGATCATGACCTTTGATCTAGATATAGAGAGTTAGAATGTGTATCTTTTTGACCTTTGACCTATACCTGTCAAAACTACGGTTACAATATATACAAACTATCTCTCTCTCCTGGGCTTATGCAGAGATTCACATGTAAGTAAAATACATGCTTTATCGTCTAAATAGACATTTCTCCATGTGGAAGGGATCATTATGATGCACCAATATCTGTTCCCCATACAGACATTGCTGCACGCGGTCTAAAAGCTCTTTAACTCATCAAAAATGTTTGAATTAATGAATAAAATGATCAAATAAAGTAAAAAATAAACTTCTTTGTTTTAATCATTACGAAAAGTGACTAATGCAATTCAGGCCAGTTACATTTTAATGTTGAATTGACAATGATATGTGTGTAAACAATAATAAATAAATAAATAAAAACTATATAGAAACGCGTACTGTGGCTTAGTGGTTAGCACATTCTCCTCACACCTCCAGGGTCGATTCCCACCGTGGCCCTGTGTGTGTGGAGTTTGCGTGTTCTCCCCATGCTGTGAGGGTTTCCTCTGGGTACTCCAGTTTCTTCCCCCAGTCCAAAGACATGCATGGTAGGCTGATTGGCGTGTCCAAAGTGTCCGTAGTGTATGAATGGGTGTGTGAGTGTGTGTGATTGTGCCCTGCGATGGATTGGCACCCTGTCCAGGGTGTACCCTGCCTTGTGCCCGATGCTCCCTGAGATAGGCTCCAGGTTCCCCCGTGACCCTGAAGGAAGGATAAGCTTTATAGAAGAGGGATGGATGGAACTATATAGAAACCCTCATAGAATGTGTAATGGTTATAATGGGAATTGTATTGGTTTTAATGGAAACTGTAATGGTCCCTGTGGGTAATTTGTTGCCTTCTATTGGTGGCATGTTATGTCTAGTGGATACCATTAAGGACAAATAATGGTAATGGTTTTAATGATTAACTGATGCTTTGTAATGGTATTCGTAGTGGAAACTATTAGAATTTCTGTAATGGTTTCTATTGTTTTGGGGGGGTTTTCAGCAGAGAGGGGAAAAACGTTGAAAGTGTAAAAGTTTTAAGGAAGTGAGAAAACATTGTTGACTCAAACATACTGTAACTGTTTGAAGGGAAAACACTAGCAAGTTATTCTATAAAAACATGTCTCAGTAATGAATAATAATAATAATCTTCTTTAAAGTGTGAGAAAGTTTTCTCCCTGAGAACGTTGAAGGATACGTAGCAGTCTTTATATGCAGAGTTTTTGCATTTGATTGTGCATTTATATATCTTAAATTCGACGAATATCCGAAGTTCGGATTTGTATTTGATAGCCCTGGAGCAGACGAGAGGACAGAAGCAGTGTGAATGGCTGAAATGTTGGTGTGTCAGGAATCCGCCCCTCGTGCCGGGTGTGCAGAAGCCCTCAACGTGCAGCATGTGTTTTTGTTTTGAGTCATGTCTTATCTCCACCCACGTCCTGTCATTGGTTGTCTCCTTCACGTGTCAGGCCTATTTTCAGGTTGTCTTTAATTAGTTTGTATATTTAAACCCTTGTCTCTGTTCAGTGCGTAATCATGTTCAGTGTTTTGCCACCTGACTTTGCTGAGCCTTTAGTTTCATGTTGTTATCCTTGATGTTATTGATCTAGTTCCGTTTTCTCATTTGTTTATATCGGATTATCCCTGCTTTTGCTGTTCGCTGATCGCCTGACCTGTGCCTGTGTTCTCTTTAATGATTTTGATTCACAATTTGGATTTGTCTGCCTGCCTCACAAATAAAATGCTTAAACTGCATTTTTATCCATCTCTACTCGCCGAACATGACATGGTGACATTCATTCTTCTGTGAACAAACACACATTGGCAATGGGCAATATCGAGGTCAGCAAAAATGATCGAGGCCATGTCAATATATCGTACGATAAGTCAATAAAGTAATAATCATGACAGGCCTCAATAGGCCTGTAAGTATTAACCACGGCAGGAACACCCCATAATACCTGCTGTTTTGGAGATGCTCTGACGGTTGATATTTATTCCATGGTGTTCCAAAGTTTTGAGACTGTAGATGAGCTCCTTATGCTTATGTTTCCTCACTTCATTGCTCTCATATCAACATCTGGAATTGTACACAGACATGCTATTAATGTTATGTCAATTGCTGTTGAATTGTCTTGCCACTGGAAAGTAGAAATTCTTTATTCTGATGGTACGGATGTGCTTGACAAAACAATTGGACAGTCTCTTCTTGGTTTCTTAATATATAGTTCATTACATCTCTTAGAGGAAAGACAATAAACAACTCCTGCACTAATGCACAAGGAGTGATGGGCAATAAAAATGATCCATTAGGGCCTGCGATGTTAGTGGCTGTGTCAATTCTCTCCTAGTAAGCAGGTTTTTTTGATGTTTTCATCCCTTCTATAGAAAACGAGTGGAGGTTACTTATTAAGGGAAGCTACTTCAAGATTGTCCTGGAGGAATTTTAAGCTTTTGAAGATAATTTCCATCACTGTTTTATTAGTGGGTTGATAAGTGAGCACCAAAGAAATTGTCTCTGTCCTAGCAGTGGAATGTGTAGAGGTCAGTGTCTTGGTTCTCTCACTAGTGTTAACACAGGTCATGGCACAATCTAAGACGTTCTTAGGGAATCCACAGTTGTAAAAAAAATAATTGCACTTTTCCTTATTTTTCTGGAGAAAGTCTTCATTCTCACTGCAGATGCATATCATGAAGTCTGATTAGCTGTGAATAACCAATGGAATTTTTGCAGTGCCTGGAATGTGAAAAGTTGTACTTCAAGTAGCAATGAAAGTCTGTCATTGTAATGGATTATGGTTTTCAAAGTGGACTCTGTGACATCAAAGATCTGTCTAAAATGCTGTGCTCGAGCCAGGGTGAGCAATATGTATATTCCAGGGCTGGGTGAAATATGGAGAAGGAGGAAATAAAAAGCTTGACTCTGCTTGTGCAATGGCTCTCCAATAAACAGCTCTCTTCATGTTGGTTGATCCTTTTTAACAACAAATGCAGTCTTCACAGGCAAAAGCCACAGCTCAAACCAAGAGTAGACAATTAGTAATTGTTTAAACAAACAATCTAACAGGACAGACCTGAGCAATAAGAAACACTGGTCAGTCACATGTTCCAATATTTTTGATCACTTGAAAAATGGGTGGGTTCAAACAAAAGGTGCCATGTTCTAAGTTGTTTAACACATCTAGATGTAGATGACAATAGGTCACGATGAGACCTGTTGTCTCATATTCATCTTTTGATGTCCAACACAATTGTCTTCAGTGCATAGCAAAAACAAAAGAATTGACCTTGCTGTTCCAATAATTTTGGAGGGGACTGTAGGCCAAGCTGATGACCTCCATTAGGCAGTGGGTCAGCCTCTGGTTAGAAAAGGGAACCTCCTCCTAAGTGTCTTACCAACTAGGCAAGAAACAGTTGGTCTGAGGATTGGATGGCTGTCATTCAGTAACATTTCATGTAACACTGTAGAGCATTTACTGTGCATTGCAAGGAATGCTCTCTAGGCTCACACTCACTGAAGGTTGCAAGGTTGTAATAGACTGATTCAACAGCATTTGCAGAACAACATGTACGGTCCTACAAGTCCCAAGTGCTAGGAGCTCTATATAAGGTTAATTAGGAGGGAAACTCATCGTAAAGTGGCATGTCACAGTAGGAGCTGGGCATCCAGCCCATCTATAGGCTAAGGTGATGATGTCCATCAAGCAGTGGGTCAGCCTCTGGTTAGACAAGAGAACCCCCAATGTTTTACCACATAGTCAATAAACAGTTGGTCTAAGGATTGTATGGCTATAATTCAGTAACAATTCAAGTAACACTGTAGAACATTTAATGTGCACTGCAAGGAATGCTCTGGAGGCTCATGCTCATTGAAGGTTGCAAGATTTTAATAGCATAATTCACTGAACAGTTAGAGAAAACTGACATTATAGTTCGAATCAACAGTTCCAGCAAAGCCCTATTTGGCCAGATCAGAAATCTGATAGGACCTTGAGAATGTCAGAATATCAGTGGACTACTGGATAGCTAACCAGTTTATCCATACCTGTAAATGTATGGTCAAAAACAGGAAGCAACGATGAATTTCCAGGAGCAGGAATCATAGCTTAGAACATAAACAAACATAAAGCATGATAAGACCTTGTGATTAAACCTAGAAACAGAAGGGATTAAATAGACAAGATAAGCAGGCAAAGAACTGAAAACAAGTGAGAACAATCAAGACACACTAGCGAAATACACCAATGACAGGATGGATAGATACACAAATCAAATCAAATGCACATGGAATGTGATCAAAAGAAAACACAGAAGCGCTGCTCACACTGGAAGCCACACCATTACCCAGAGCACAGTGAATGCCATAGCACACAGTGGTACTTTGTTTGTGAACCCTTTAGAATTTTCTACACTTCTGCATAAATATGACCTAAAACATCATCGGATTTTCACACAAGTCCCAAAAGTAGATAAAGAGAACCCAATTAGCATCAACAACTCTTTTTCTGAGGTCCTCAGAAATCTCATTTATTCGTGCCATGATACACTTCCACAAACATGTTCTTTAAATAAAACGGGGTGCCCCTCACACCTGATTGTCATACCATTGATTGTAAACAACTGAATCTAATCTCACTTACACATTAACTGCTAATCCTAGAGGTTCAAATACTTTTGCCACTCAGAGATATTTAATATTGGATCATTTTCCTCAATAAATAAATGACCAAGTATAATATTGTTGTCTTATTTGTTTAATTTGGTTCTCTTTTTCTACTTTTATGACTTATGTGAAAATCTGGTGATGTTTTAAGTCATATTTATGCAGATATATACAAAAGTCTATATTCTATGTATATAGATATATGTATATAGTCTTCCTTCAAAATGAGTTTCACCACTTACCAACTATCAATTAATTTAAAAAAAAAAAATTTTTTACTGTATGTTTGTAGGTAATATACTCTCTCAACACTAAGAATGAGGAGCAGGAAGCAACTTTGCAAATGCTACTACATGTTACTACAGACACAGCAGACAACTTTCAGCCATCCACAAGTCAGGATGAGGAGGGAGAGGAATCCACATCTGCCCTTAGGAGCCGTCTCTTAGAGCTCCAGGCTGTAGTAGAAGAGGTTGAAAACAAACACATACATGCATACACATCTGCAAACTCACATGAATTCAAATTATGTGGTATGCCATAGGGCAAGTAATGAATGTAGTATTTTAATATTTAAGTGGTGTGTGTTTTTCAGGTAGAGGAGCGGGAACAGAGGGCTGAGGCAGACCATGCTGAGCATGTTGCTGTGCTAACCCGAGAGGCTGCAGATCTCCGCCGAAACTACCACAGCCTCGAGATGGAACGGGATAACCAGTCCAAACTACTGCAGCAAATTCAGGAGGAAAAAAATTGCCTAGAAGAAGAATGCCAGCACTTACGCCAAGTAAGGGATGAGAACAGAAAGAGGGAGGAGGATGCTAAGAGAAGAGAAGAAGAAGAGAGGAAGAAAGAAGGTGAGGAACAGAGGAGAGATTTAGAAGAAAGGAAGAAAGTGGAGAAAGAATGGGAGGAACGTTTGCTCACAATGAGAAGTACACTCAAAACACTAGAGGAGGAAAAAGAAAGATTAGAAGAACAGTGGGGGATAGAGAAGGAGGAGTGGAAGAACAGAATGGAGGTCATAGAGAAGGAAAGGAGGGAAGAGAAGGAAGCAGCGAGAAAAGCTTTACAGCAAAGCCTCGATGAACATATAAGCCAATGGCAGCAGAGAGAGCAAGAGAACTGTAAATTCCAGAATTCACTGCTGCAACAGAGACTGAAGAAAGCAGACGCAGAGCTGGAAATACAAGAAGAGAGACTGATCAAGTGCAACAGACACAGCAGTAAACTGCAAGCAAGAATAGAGGTACACACACACACACACACACACACACACACACACACACACACACACACACACACACACACACACACACAGACAACTTCATGCATTAATGGAGTACTTCAGAATTTTTAACATTTTTATATGAAACATGTGAAACACTTTTTTTTTTTACACTATATGACCAAAAGTATTTGGACAACTGACCTTCACACCCCTATGTCCCCATAACATCTCATTCCAGATTTAGTCCCCCTTTTGCTGTAGAATACTCTCCACTCTTCTGGGAAAGCTTTCCAATAGATTTTGGAATATGGCTGTGGGGATTTGCCTATTCAGCCACATGAGCATTAGTGAGGCCACGCACTAATATCGGGCATGAAGGCCTGGCATGGAGTCAGCAGTCAGGGCTTTGTGCAGGCCACTTGAATTCTTTCACTCCAGCCTTGGAAAATCATGCCTTTATGGACCTCACTTTGTGCACAGGGTCATTGGCATACTGAAACATGTTTGTTCTAGACCCCTTAGTTCCACAGAAGAGAAATTATAATACTACAGCATACAAAGACATCCTAAACAATTGTGTACTTCCAGCTTTGTGGTAACAGTTTGGGGAAAGCCCACATATGGGTGTGATGGCCAGGTCTAGGGTTGCAACTAATGATTATTTTCAAGATTGATTAAACGGCCGATTATTGTTTCAATTAATCATGTTTTTCCAAGTAAACATGGAAGTGCCCTGCTTTATGCCTGATTGTGCACGGACTTACTCATTATGGGTCTGTCCATGTGCAAAGATAGAACTAGACTACTGATGTGGGTGACACTTCAATCTTTAACCGAGACAGAGATTAGAGGGGCCAGACCTGAAATTACAGATAATTATCAGTACTCACGTTTCTTACAGTACTCATTTTGCTCACGCATATAGATACAAAAAGGCTGTAATGATACAAATTTGAAAAAAGCCTGAATGCCTGTAACCTTCATGCCAAAATTTAAAGCTGAATAAGTAATAGTGTAGTAGAGTTATAAATTGTGGCAGTAAGCTGATGCTGGACTGATCAAGATTACAGTGATCAGGAATGTGGGTCAGAGATATCATGTGATCTAAATCTGGTCATCTAACCTATGTTTAACTAAAAAATGTTTGGTATCAATTTAATATGTATTTCATGGTGAGCAATGTGGTGGCATCAAAAGTATCATACAAGTTTACAAAATATCATTTATAGTATATGGTTTTATATTTTGCTTGTCCTTCTCACACACACATCTACTATACACCCACACGTATACATACCACCTGGTCTACACAAGGCCATTGTTTCACAAACTCATTGCCAGAAACCTATTTAGCATGGTCCATCCTGCCATAAAATACATTGTTTCTATCCCATTTAATACTTTGGTCATTATACTCTTCAAAGTGGTCCATGGGGTATGAGTGTTAGATCTAGAGAGGAAGATCTTGGGGGAGAGGCATTTACTGTCCGTTTTTATCTGATCTCTTTATGATGTTTTCTCGACTGGTACTGTATTAGTAGCTATTCATCATTGCCTCCATCTTGATAAATGCCCCAGTTCTGGCTGAAGAAAACCAGCCCTAAAGCATAGTGCTGCCACCACCATGCTGCACCGTGGATATGGTGTTCTTTTGGTGATGTGCGTTTTTTTGCACCAAACATATCTTTTGGAATTATTGAATTATTATACCTTCTGGAATTGGTCTTTTCAGACCATAACACATTTTGCCACATGTTTTAGGGTGATTTAGTTGAGCTTGGATGTTTGATATGTGAGATTGTTGATATGCTGTCACATGCAGAGAGTAAACAGTACTTGTCAGATATTTCTACAGCTTTTTTAATGTTGCTGAATGTCTCTTGGCAGCCTCCCTGGTAAGTTTTTGACCTGCCCATTAATAAATTTCAGAGGGAGGTCCTGTTCTTGGTGATATCACTATGGTGCTCCATTGTCTCTATTTGTTATTGACGGCCTTTTACAATGTTCCTTGGCTGACCATGGCTTCAGCAGTCGGATGAAACCAAGAAGATGTGAAGAACATCCTACACAAGGTGTCTGCGGATCCTTAAAAAGTCTTAAAATATCTTAAATGCCTTAATGTAAAAATAAGGCCTTAATGAGCATTAAAATGTATTAAATCCATGTTTCAAAGGTCTTAAAAATGCAACCGGACCAGCACCGTAAAGAAGATTTAGATTTTATTTTTGCTTGTTGCTTTTTGAAATGGTAAAGCCATGTGACTGTGTTGCACTCAGAGTGTGTGTGCGGCTCATCAGTGTTTTAGGGCAGCTTTTGTCCTATCTTGGAAAGTCATGGAAATGAAATACTGGATTGTTTTTTTCTTTCACTGTTGGAGCAAATGGTAATGTAAAAAGGATTTTTGCTACAGTTTCCCATATCCCGCTATAGAAGTTTACCCGGTTTTAGTTTACTTAAACCCAGAAATGGATGTATATGCATGAACACAATCCATTATAGCGGATTTATCGTGTAGCATGATTCAAGTGACGTGCAGGTCTTAAAATCTTTTGGAAATGTCTTGAATATGGTATTTAAAAGTATTAAATTTGAAGTGCTGATACCTGCAGATACCCCGCTACAGAAACAGCTGATCTTTATTTGGTGTTAATCAGAATGAATTAATCGATGACAACTGCATGATAATTACTTTTGAACATTGAACGTGATTGGTCCATTCTGAACACAGCCACATCTCCAACTATAAAAGGGTGTGCATATGTATGCAACTATCCTATTTTTCACTAAAATGTTTCTGATTGTTTTTCACTTAATTTGTATACACAGTAATTTCACATTCAGGGTGGAAAATGTTCAGATTTTTTTTACATCACAAAAACCTGCTATTTTAACAGGGGTGTGTAGACTTTTTATATCCATTGTATACCTGCCCTGGCTTCACTTTCACCAGAGCTCATTCCTGCAGAATGTGTGACAAAGTAGACAAAAAAATGAAGTAACCCACAAGTATACTTCATCATTAGGAACTGCACAGACAGTGGTAACAGACAGAAATTCAAGTGAAGGAGGCCATCTTTAGGTTGAAAAAACAAAACAGACCTATCACAATCAAGAGGCTCCTTCATGAACGTAAATACCTTGTTTTACCTCAAGATGCCATACACTGGTAACAGATTAGACCTTGCTAGAAAACATCTAAAAAAGAAAGAAAAAAAAAAAGCCTGTCCAGTTCTGGAACAAGATTATTTGGACTAATATTAACTTGTACCAGAATCATGGAAAGAATAGAACATGGAGAAGGAAATGAAAGGTTCATGATCCAAAGTGGGTATGTATGGCATGGGTATGTATGGCTGCCAATGAAACTGGGTCACTTGTGTTTATTGATGATATGACTGCTGATAGAAGTAGCAGGGTGAATTCTGAAGTGTATAGAGCTATACTTTTGTCTCAGATTCAGTCCACTGCTGCAAAACCGATTGGTCAGTACTTCACAGTACAAATGTATAATGACCCAAGATTTTCTGAAGGCGAATAAATGGAAAGTTCTTAAATGATCAAGCCAGTCACCTGCTCTCAACCCAACTGAGCATGCTTTTCACTTACTGAAGACGCAACTGAAGGCATGTTACATCCAAGTATTAAAAATAATCCTTATATTTATAATTATGTTAGTTTGTCCAATTACTTTTGAGCCTGTGGAAATGGAAAGACTATGTAAAAAAAATGGCTAAAAATCCTAAATTCAGTATTTTTTGTTAAACCCCTTGAATTAAAGCTGAAAGTTTACACTTTAATCACATCTTGATTGGTCATTACAAATCCATTGTGGTGGTATACAGAGGCAAATTTACAAAAATTGTGTCACTGTCCAAATACTTATGGACCTGACTATCTGACTATATATCTCTTTGACTGAAAGGCACCAAGTGTACTTTTTTCTCTCATGTTGCATTAGGATCTAGAGGAGCAGCTGGAAAATTGCCATCATAGAGTTGCAGAGGCAGAAAGAATAACTAGGAAAGCAGAGGAGGAGCTAGCTGTGGCAAAAGAACGATTATTGCTACAAGAAAATGAACTACAAAACAAATCAGGTAAACAGAAAAAAAAAACACCTACAGCCATGTTCTGGTGAACTGGCCACAAGCACACAGGAAACATATGTATAAATGTTGATTCTTGTATTTTAGCAGCAATATCTCTCTCTCTCTCTCTCTCTCTCTCTCCCTCCCCATATATATATATATATATATATATATATATATATATATATATATATATATATATGTATGTATGTATGTATGTATGTATGTATATATATATATATTTGTATTTATGCACTATTTTTTATGGATGCACAAAAAAAGCATCTGACAAAGCCAGCAGTACATGCAATTGGTCACAGCACTCTATGTTTTGGCAGCCTCAGACCCCCTCTGTCAGTTGGCCTCTGCAATTTGCCAACGTGGATGTGGAGTCTTTTACCATTCGAAAAGAAGAGTTTTGTTATTCTATCACATTGTTTGAAATATGACAGAGTAATTTATAACAGAAGTGAATGGACTCTCTAAATAATCTTCAGAACAAAATACATTTTCGGAGCATTTACTTTCCCTGAGATAGACAAGTATAAAGTTGGCGATCTACTGAAATCACGTCATTTTTAAATAAATAAATAAATAAATAATGGGTCAAAATTGATTTTCTGTCAAACCGTTCAGCAGTGGGGGGAATAAGATGCCAGGAAATCGAATTCCCTCAGCCCAGATATTGATGTTTGGAAGCATCTGCAGGGATATAGAGTAGCTCAGTCTTGCTGGGATTTAGGTTCAGTCATCGATAATGAGATGTCTATCAGACAGTGTTGACATCTGTGCTGAAACTTTGGAATCTGAGGGAGGAAAGGAGAGAAGTTGAGTGTTGTTAGCATAGCGGTGGTATGAAATACCATGTGAGTATATTAAACTTTGTGACAGCATTACCACTGAGAGTGGACATAAAGGGAGAACAAACGAGGACACAGCACTAAGCCTTGTGGGACACCAATGTAGAGTCTCCATTGAGCATATCCAGTACATGTCACCTGATATGACTGTCCCTCCTCAAGGTAAGAAGCAAGCCATTACATGCTCTGCTACTAATTCCAAGGCTTGTGAGGATGGAGAGTCGTGACTGATTATGTCCAATGCTGTTGAGAGGTGAAGGAGAATAAGGACCAATAACAGTTGGCTGATCTAGCAGCATGAAGCATGTGCCTCCTAAAAAGGAGAAACTGATTGTATTCAACATATTCACGGGATTTTGAAAGAAAGGATAGAAGTGATACTGATCAGTAGTTTCTGCTGTATCTATGTAGATGTAGATACAGACCAGATGTAACTAGTGTGGGCTTTTTCAGGATTGATATACAGTGCCCTCCACTAATATTGGCACCCTTGGTAAACATGAACAAAGCAGGCTGTGAAAAATATGGTCTCAGATCCCTTGCCTCCAGCCTCATCAGGCATTATAGGAGAAGACTCAGAACTGTTATCTTGGCAAAGGGAGTTAGTACAAAGTCTTGACTATAAGGGTGCCAATAATTGTTGCACACTTATATTTAACAAAGATATAATTTCTGGATAAACCTATGTTGAGTTTGCAATTGTTTGATATCCATGAGAGCAGAGTATTTTTGTGATTTTTTTTAAACAAAAGATCAAAAGTTTAAACAATAAAGAAAATTTTTCACAGCCTTCTTTGCTCATATTTACCAAGGGTGCCAATATTATTGGAGGGCACTGTAACTTTTGCTGTTTTGATCAGATTTATGGAGTAATTTACAGTGGAAATGATGGAGAGGAGAAGGTCTTGCAAGATGATCAGGACCATTGTTGAAGGAATGTGATCCAGCAGGCATGTGGTAGGATTACTGGACATCAGAATCTGTAGGATCTCTACTGTAGAAAGAGGAGGAAATGTAAAATATGTTAAAGACAGGAAGGATAGCGCACCGCAGGAATTGAGCTAGGAGGTAAAAAGTGGCAGGTTTTGGGGGGTTTTTTATCGATGAAGATGACAAAATCATCAACAGTCAGGGTAGAGGGTGAAGGAGTAGGGGGACTTTAACAGAAGAGAGCAGTATGAGAGATGACCTGTATCAAGTTGTGATTTCCTCCACTTACTCTCAGTGGCTCTTAATTGTCTCCGATTGCTGCATAGAAGATCTGACAGCCAAGGCGCAAGGCAAAAATACTTTCTTGGTCTGGAAGATAGAAGTCAGAGGCGGTCAAGAGATTTGTAGCTGATTTAAGTGGTAGAGAGGAAAAGGAGTCAGGGTGTTGTATATTTGTTAGGATGTTGGAAGCTAGGGAGTTAGGAGATATAAAGATGGGGTTTCAGCAGCAGGTTTCGTAGGGATATGAAAAGTTGAAGATAGGCAGGGAGGATGAAAAAAGGATTCTTATATGAAATGCTATACATGAACCCGACTATTTATAAGACACAGCATTCACTATTTACGTTTCAAAGGTTGTGAGAATTTTGAGCCCTTAAAATGGGGTCACTGGCCAAAAAAGTTTGAGAACCTCTGCCCTAAGATATGTCTTTGTGCCTCACTCTGAAAGTGGTTGAGAAAATACTGAGGCAATTCTTAATTACTCTTTAGAGGAATTGTTGAACCAAAGCTCCTCTCAAGTGCGGGTGTCTGCTGAAGTGGAGGAACTGAGATCTCAACTGAGTCGTCTCAACATCAGGAACAAAGAGCTGGAACTTCAAAACAGTGGCCGCTCTAATGACCATGCTCGCATGCTCAAACAGGTAACCCCCTCGACCACGCTCAAACAGATGATTCTTGCTTACATGGTGAAACGTGATCAATTAGTAAAAATGCACCTGGGTGCTCAAACATGCTCGGAAAGGTAAACAATATCTACATGCAGCTAAACCATACCTGCATGCTTGAGCAGATTAATTGTTCCCCTGGGCAATTCTCAATCCTTAGACAGGTAAATTAGGCAATTATCCATCCTTACATAGTTATATTCAGTTACATGATTAAAATGAAAAACATATCCCAAGTCAAACACAAGACTAAAAATCGTTGAACATTCCAGAGTTTGCCCCCTGTTGCTGTTATAACAGCCTCCACTTTACTAGAGAGGCTTTGTTATATTTTCTAATGTGGTTATGAGGATTTGTGCCCATTTAGCCACAAGAACACCTATTCCTAGTGTTGATAAAACAGCACCAGGTCCTACAGGTTCACCGGTGATTGAAAGCCAGAAGACTCTACTCCATGACCATGTTGGTTTGGTGTTCAAGCAGCACCTGGGTTCGGACACCAGTGAGGCAGATTTTGGACATACGCCCCACAGTATCCTGGAGATTCTGTTGTACCGAGATACTGGAGATACAGTATTCAGGATACTGTGACGGCTGATTCCTGTTGAGCACATGCACCTATGTAAATTATTTTTTTTAAATAATAAATCATACTGTAACACTGTACTTTTTTGCAAGATCTTTTCATCATTCTTCCCTCAGTCTCTGCCCTGGCTATGTTCTCAGCTGTAGATTGTGCAGCTCCTCATACCACACTGCATAGATCATTTACAGTAAATAAAGACATAAGAAACAAGATTAAGAAAGCACAATTTTCAGAAAATGGAGTATAACAGGAGTATAACTTTATGAATGTTTTAGGCCTAATTTATGTAGGAAAAGACAGAGAGGCTGAGACTTTTCTGAGATCATACAATATTCTGAGACCATATAGAGAAATAAGGAATGAGAAATAAGGCATATTTTGCATAATAAACATAGAAAGTCAGAGATAAACATAAAAACGATTTATTTTTTTTTAAACGGTTGTGAATTGAAACAGTAGCCATGAAGTCTCCATACATAGGGGAAATTAACACTTTTTTTTTAGCAAAATGTCTTCCAGAATTTACTTATACTTAGTGTATATTATGTATTTTGTTCAGATAGCCTTTAAGAATGGCTTTGACAAAAGAAGAACTTATTGAGAGCATTCTCATGGCTCGATTGGGAAGCTGTCGTAAGGTTGTGATGGACATGCGTAATACCAGATGTGTTAACACGAGTTCATCATGAGGGGGAGAAGTGACTCTGTGTGTGTTTACAAAGAAATGGCATGTAGAATATGGGCTTGTAGGCAATCATGTAGAGGATGCTTTGTAAATAAAGTTACATTTTGCTAAAAAGTGTTAATTTCCCCATGTATGAGACTTTTGGGACAACATGTATTGGTTTAAAGCCTGGCTAAACCAGTCAGGTTAAAAAAGAGAGTTTAAATGGGAACGCAAAGTTTTGATAAGGAAAATCAGCGTTCAATCAGGTTTAGGTAGTTTTCACAAGCAATAGCCAACATTAAGATACATAATGTACCTCTAAGTACATGTAGTGTTTGGAAGTTTACTAATGATATGTATATTCTGCATTTGTATATTGTGTATGCACAAGACTCATGTACATATGCATATGTATAAATGACGATACAGTAATACTAACTAACTAAACCCTCATATCATACAATGTGCTGTATATGCTATTTACTTTTGGAGTGTGTGTTTTAGCATGCAGATGCTTTGTCTTCCATGCGCTTGGAGCTGCAACGTGCCCATTCTGAGGAGATTCAGCGCCTCCATCAAGAGGTGGAGAAAGAACGATCAAATGACAAACAGGAGTTGGAGGAGGAAAAGAAACGAGTACAGAATATGATGGAGGAGGAAAAGGTCCGTCTGAAAGAGAAACTAAGGAAAGCACTGGAAGAACTGATCTGTAAACATGCCAGTGAGTTGCGCCAAACACAAGCCTCACTGGAAAACGAAAGAAAGCAGGTACGGCAACTTGACTTGTGTAGTCAAAAGTTTTGACAACATACAAAAGGGATATTTGGACAATTGCTATATTTGTACATATTTGTACTGTAATTACATCTAGGTGCAAAGCTTTGGAAAGGAATATGTGTCCCATTCCAATTTGATTATTTTCTACTAGACTTTATGTTGTAGTCTTTCAAATTTCTTGTAATGGAAGTAATGGAAAAAAACAATATAAATTGCACTAGCAAGCTTTTAGGTCAGCATGAGCTTTCTGAACAGCTTTAGTGCATCTCAGCACAGATTCTACTCTCTATAGTCTTTGGAACTGTGCTGGAGGGATGAAACATTGTTGTTCCAAAAGATATTCCTTCAGGTGCTGTTCCAATAATTGTGGTAGAGTAGTGTTAATTTTGTTAATGAAAACTATGATGAAAAATGTTCGCTGATGACCTTTTTTCCCATGCTTAAGACGAAGCAATGACTTGGTGACACCGACGTCATTAACACTAACTGTGATTATGTCAACATGCAATATTGTTGACGAAAATAGACAAGACTAAAATGTAGTTTAAATATATATATATATATATATATATATATATATATATATATATTTTTTTTTTTTCCGGAAAAAACACAGTGTACAGTGTTGATTTTTGTGAATGGTCATAATAGCTAGTATTAGTCTGCAGGCAATGGGAATGCTTTTTTATAAGCACGTAATCCTCACAGGACTGATCAGACCACCTCAGGTAAGTTAACCGAGTCTTAACAGAATCAATTACTTTAACAGATGCGATAGTACAAACTTTGATGAGGATAAAGCTGTGTGCATGCACCTGAAATGATCCAGGTTTAATCTATTTTGAATGCCCTTATTCATAATCAGTTATGTTAGCCTACATGTTTATTACAAATAGAAACTTAGTCAATAGTTACATAGAATGATAAGTAATGTTTGTAAAGTGTTTGAGCTGTCGTTTATGCAGATTGTCAAGCCACTATGGGATTTTTTTGGGTATAATTTTTATTGCACTGACCCATGCTGTCACTCTTACTTTTGCTGATAATCAAAAAAAGGCAAGAAAGAGAGAGAAGAGGTTGAAGGGGAGAGAGAGACAGTCAGTTGGGCAGGATGGAAAAAAAAACTATATTAAGTTACTTTTGATCACATCGTAAAAACGCTAGGAATGAAAGGGCAGAGGGCCGTGATACGGAAGCTAAGGATGGATGAATGGTGTTTGTTTTGTGCCTCACATAATTCATAAAACTCAAGAAAGCATATGGAGGAGACATGAAATAAGTGTAATGTTATTATATTTTATATTTATTGTTTATATTTATATTATATTTACACATATCCCCCGCCCCACAAAAATAAATAAATACATAAATAAAAATTTAAAAACCACAACAAAAAATTCTCCCCAACTAGAGACCTCCTGGCTGCTGGTACCACATGGGCTGGTTTGAGTATTTCAGAAACTACTGATCTCCGCTCCTGAGGTTTTCACACACAACAGTCTCTAGAGTTTACAAAGAATGGTGTAAAAAAAAAAAAAAAAAAAGAAACAAAACATCCTGTGAGCAGAGGGTCTGCAGATTGAAACACCTTATTGATGAGAGAGATCAGAGGACAATAATGGCAGAACACAACATTTGGTTCGACTCCTGTGAGCCACCAACAGCAGGATTCTGAAGCGATTTTGGACACAGGTTCACTTAAACTGGACAGTTGAAGTTCAGAAAAATATATATATATATAATCTGGTCTTTTTCCAGTCAGCTATCCGGTTTTGGTGAGTCTGCACCCATGATAGCCTCAGATTCATGTTCTTGGCTGACAGGAGAGGAACCCAATGTGGTCTTCTGCTGTTGTAGCTCATCCACCTCAAGGTTTGATGTTTTGTTCCTGCTGAGATGCTTTTCTGCTCACCATGGTTGTAAAGAGTGCTTATTTGAGTTGCTACAAACTTCCTACTAACTCAGACCACTCTGGTCATTCTCATCTGATCTCTCTTATCAACAAGGTGTTTCAGCCTGCAGACCCTCTGAACAAAGGATGCTTTTTGTTTTTCGCACCATTCTGTGTAAATTCCAGAGACTGTTGTGTGTCCCAGGAGATCAGCAGTTTCTGAAATACTCAAACCAGCCCATCTGGCACCAACATCCATGCCATGGTCAAATTCACAGAGATCACACTTTTCTTCATTTTGTTGTTTGCTGTGAAAATTACCAGAAGCTGATTAACTGATTAACTGCATGAATGTTCAGGTGTACCGGTGTTCCTAATAATATGGATGGTGAGTGTAGTTGTTCATTTGGAGTAGATCTGTTAACTGTGAAGGCCACAGCATATACACTAGATGGCTAAAAGTTTGTGGACACCTGACCATCACACCCATATATGGACCTTCCCCAAACTGTTGCCATGACATGAGTGCCTGACGTCAGTAATGCTCTGTGGCTGAATGTGCAAATCCCACCAGCCATACTCAGTGAAAGCCTTTCCAGAAGAGTGATGGTTATTATAATACCAAAGAGGGAACTAAATCTAGAATGGGATGTTCAGAAAGGACATACTATGGGTGTAGTCAGGTGTCCACAAACCTTTGGCCATTGAGTGTAATTTACATAATTTGTTGTTCATCAAACAGTTCAGTGGCTCCTTGTGTTCTGTGGATGGGGTCATCCTGAAAAGGGCCATTCCTATCAGAATAATAAAGATTCATCATAGGACAGTGGGATCAGTTTCAAACCAATTGTGCAATATATTTTTTTCTGGTCACTCCATCACCATGAAAACAGAAGGTTATGTATGTTTTCTTTAGAACTAGGATTTTTTTTATCTCATTTGTTTCTTGTATTGATGTAGTGGTGGCTAGCAAAAAAGCTGTTTTAAGGGGAAAGTACTTTATAACTACATCTTCAATTGGTTCATATGACAAGTTGCACAAACTGCCTAGCACCAAGTCCAAGTCCCACTGTAGGAATATATTTTGCTTGTAGGTTGGAGAGGTTCCGCACCTTTAAGACAACGTTTGACTAGTTTATTAACCATCAGTCTGGCCCCAGTGGTGCAGACAATGCTGCAATGGAGACTTTTAGGATAGACCCAGAAAGTCTACTCAAGGTAGTCCCAGACTCAACTCTGCAAAAGCTCCAAAACATCCATCTTGATATGTCTGGCACCTAGGTGGTGCATAAAGACTCACAAGATGTCAGTATGCTGTCAGTGTGCTGGGGTCTCTCCCAAGAGGATCACAGTTCTGATGGGTAGCTCACAGATTTCCCATCAGTAAATAAATAATACTCTCAATTTTCCTTAACCTTTCATGTGTGTTAGTAATCCCAGTCATCTTCCACACTTCACTGGTGTATCTTTCATTGCTTAGAATTTTGCTTGTAGTATTTCTCTGCCTATTGCACTGCAGCTATGAATAGACTCAAGCACATGTGCCATGCACTAGTGAGATCACTGGCATGTGTAACAGAGGAATTTATCTCAAACCAAGTGCTACTGCGTCTGCCATTGCAAGCAGTATGCATGCATGTTTCTCAATTCACAGCTTCAGTTTGCTTTTGAGTGCACATTTTGAGTCTTGAAGGGGTAATGAAGTTGATAACCAAGATCCGCACTTGGGCAGATATACTTCAAAATGGGTTAGGCATTTGATCAGCTATGCTAATTGAAAGATCCAGATTCAGTTTCCATTAGGTACTCTTTATTATCAATATGCAGCACATTCGTTGCTGCTGCCTACCTGCATTCCTGCATTATGCTCTGATCATGAGGAATGCTAAAATGGTGGGCTATCAGCACTCTCCACTATAGTGGTTAGAGAATGAGAAGCAGCCACTGAGAGTACAATTACACCAGACCAGCGTCTGACTCTATGCGAGGCAGCTGTACTGCCAACTTCTCTTCATTTCAAAATAGTAAGGCAGAATTCCTGTTCCATGGGGCTGGGTAACCAAGCCTTCTTTCCATTTCAGTCATGGCCATGACAGCACAGCTTACTTTTTTCTTCTTCTTCTTTTTTTTTTTTTACTAGAGGCCTCTACAGTCATGTCTGCATTATAACTCTTCACTTTAATCCATGTCAGAAACAGTTCTGACACTGATCATTGTTCATCATGTAGTCTCACAAGCCAGACCTCTATGATGCAGATTTAATTATAGAATTGACATGAAACAAGCGATAGAAGCTTAGCATCTTGAATCCTTCCTCAACCCTTTGACAGGACAAGATTGTAAAAGAGGACATGTGTGGCATATTGGGGAACTCTTATAATCTGTCCATGTGGGATCACAATCATAAGGTTGCGACTTTTCTATTAGTACTAAGCAAGGAAACCAACACACAGGTATACCCCACTTGTTTCAAAGGAAACTGCCCTGACTGTCCAGAACATATAACCTACCCTTTTCTGCATCTTTGTAGTGTGAAAGCCTCAGCTATATAGGCATTAATGTTTCAGTTAACACTCAGAATTTGTGCCCATGTCCCACCACAGGCAGAGGAATACAGAAAGACTGCAGAGGAGGAAAGACGTGGCCTGGAGACAGAGAAAGAGGAACTACACAAACAACTACAAGTGTCTACTTTAAAGGTGAGAATAAGAAAAAAAAATTACAAGAAAACTTAAACGTTATTCATAAGACATTATCCACATAAAACTCTAATGAAATAGTATTTCATAATATAACAGTAAATTAGCACAGGACTGTAATGCTTCAGTTCTATCCTGAGGATTGACATTAGCAGTTCAGCCCGACTCGTCTCCATCCACAGTCGATACTCAACCACATCCCTGCCTCCACAATCTCACATCTGATTTTGAATGGCATTGGGAACTTCTTAGTTGGTCCTGAGTGACCATTTGTTTAGATTTTCCTTTGTGTAAATTCTTCCTGAACAAGACAGAAATAGTCTTTGACAGTACTTAATAAAGGATATAATAAAATAAATAAGATAGTGCCCTTCATCCAAAATGGGCCTTAAAACATTAGCATTCAGGATACTACTGGAGGAATATTCTTGCTATTCTACCAAAAGACCAGCATAGAGCTCTATATTCTGCATGGGAAACTTGAACATCTGAATGCAGATGGGAAACACATAGTTATGACAAAGTTGAAGAATCAGAGTCTAAGAAATGTGATCCCAAGTGACTGAAAGGAAACTGTTTGACCTGGGACTGAGGGCTATTCAGTCCACCAAGGACCTAGAGTAGGGCCCCATTCTGCATTATCAGCTTCCTACATTGAGAACTTACAGCAGGGCATCAATTGCATTATTTTGTCCTACACCTCTCTGCACTTCTCACCATCACAAGGTGGACCGACAAGACCCCATTGTTGTACTCCTCTGGTGCCTAGACAGCATGAATCTGAGGTTCACTTCCCTGATCAGGAGAAGCATATTTAAATAAACCACAAGACATACAACATATATCCTTTCGCTGTCACAGAGAACATGGTATGCAGGAGGCACCTCTACAAGGAAGGCAAAACTTTTTATCAAAACTAATGTGAGGTGGACACATCACAGCCCTCTAGGTGCAGACCCTAATCACGTTTTTATTGATTCAGTTACTGATTCTGACCATGCATACCAAAGAGCTGGCAATGTTCCAACTCATGCCTGTTGCCAGGCTTAAGAAACCTGCAAAGGCCTACATATAAACCAGCTCGATGGCCTTGCAAAAGGACATTGAACATTTTGAGCCCAAAAAATGTGACCATAACATCTAAGACTATCTAAGAGAAATTAAACACCGCCTTCTTGACTTGTCTTACTCCACTCAGTAAAAGAATGTCAAGCTTCTCTGGAAAACAATTTCAGAACAGTCCATGCATTCATAGAGACATTGCTGGCTTCAATTCGCAGCAGCTTTAACCAGCTTTGTGATGCACAAGCTGAAGAGTACTCATCCTTTGCTAGTGAAACTTCTGCCATGATATCAGTGATGAACCTCATACATGGTCTCACTGAGCACCCTCATGAGTTTTATAATTGCCTAAGGCACATATTTCCAAGGAAGAAATTCACCAGGCCTTGAAAAAGATCGAGGTTTTAAGTCTCTCTTCTAGTATAACCTCCACCCATGTGTGCTGAGCAGGGTTATTATAGTTTTAAAAATATTGCTAGTTTTTATTTTTATTTCATTTTGTATTTTGGTTTTCAATTTCAGTTTTGTTTCAGTGGTGCATAAATAGGTTTGATTACGTTTTTATCTTTCGAAAATCATTACTTTTCATTTGTATTTAGTTTTAGTATTGTTTTAGTTTTTAATATCATGGTGATCATACTCAAACAAATTCCAAACTGCGCTCAGTTTTTTCCTACCTATTAACATTGGTAGCAAAAGTGTGAATGGGTATGCTTCACAATATTTATTTTTTTAATTATTATTTTTTTAAAATCAGCTTTGTTATATCTGCAGTGACATTACATCATTTCCCTCTGCTTATCTATCTTTCTATCTGTCTACCCATCCATCCATCTGTCTATCTGTCTAATCTATCTGTTGTCCACACACATTTATGATCAAATGATTGTTTCATTAAAACTATCTCCACAGGGCATAATAACACTCCAAATGAATGAACACTGTCACTGATTAAAACTTATACACATTGTTAATTGTGAGATTTTAACATGCTACTGTAGTGCACAGTGTGAACACGACGTCCAGTGTGAACAACCTTGTTGTTGATAATAATAGGAACTATTAAAATAAGATTTAGCTAACATAACACAAGGCAGTTTTTGCTAACTTGTCACACTGATAGTTATGGCTAAATTTCAGTGAATTAGCTAGCTAGCTACAATATATGTGGAGTGTCCTTAGCTAGATTACGCCACAGTAGTACATGGTTTGTTTTTGTTTTTTACTGTCCCTCTCTGACCACCAATGCAAAATAGTCTGCTGGGCAGTGCTTCTCTTCATCTTCAACGCTACCTGTGCTCTCCTAGTCAAACAACAGTAATTTTTTAGTAGATTTTTTTTTAGTATTTTTATCTGATTTGTTATTACAAACTAACAGTTGATTCGGAACACCAATAACGTTACAAAATAAATTACTTCTACAGCTGTTTCAATTGATCATAGTATAAATATTGGGAGGCTTATAATTGCTAGTTCTGATTATTGGGGGGAAACTAATACACATTACTCTGCCATCTACTGGTCATTTATGATTTGGCAACATTGATGGATCCACTCCATTCAACCACTGTTCTTAGACCACCAAATTTTTATAATACGAAAAAAAAAAGTTTTATTCCCTGAAATTCTATTTAGTTTTCATTCGTATTGCAGTTGGACATTATAAGTGCAGTTTAGTTTTTGTTTTTTCTAAACTCACATTTTATTTTTATTTCAGTTAACGAAAATGCCTTTTCACTGATAGTTGTAGTTTTCGTCATAGTTTTCGTTAACGATAATAACTTTGGTGTGGACACATTAGTCTTTTTACCTGACAGGGCAACCCATGATGTGTGAAATCTGAAAAATGGCACAAATGGTTTTGGAGCCTGAGATTTAACCTGGTGATACATGGGAAGAAAATCCCAAGGTATTTATCATTCATAACACCAGAGGTTCTCATTTAGAGCTGGAAAGCTGTGATCCCCTTTGGTAATTGATCCCAGGAAATAGGCCCTCAAAACCGCTCTCCCAAAAACACTAATGGAGCAAGACGGACAGGCAAAACCAGTCCAGTCACAACAGTGTTAAATGATTACTACTCTCTTTTAAATGAAGCACATTCACTCATAGATAGTAGGCCAGAAAATTGTAGTACAGGCAATAACGATCAGAAACACCAAAGCCAGAACAGGCAAAGAAAATGAAGTGGCACAGCATAACTATGGTCAGAGATTCATAGTCTCTAGGACACAATAGCCAACATGTCCAAGTTCTAATGTCCAGATACATTAGACACTGCAAGGAACATTGAAGCAGTGAAAAATATGGTCCAAAAACATTTACCAATAAAAGTCACTCAGGACCAACTAAGAAGTTCCCAATGCCATTCAAAATCAGATGTGAGATTGTGGAGGAAGGGATGTGGTTGAGCATCAACTGTGGATGGAGAGGAGTTGGGTTGAACCAGAAGGTAACGTGTGATGATTCTCACCTGTGGCACTTGCAATGAGCAGGCCAAGCGCCGACAGGCACTCCAGAAGCTGCTGCAGCGCAACACATCTCCAGCGGTGTCCCCTGCCACCATGCCACACGTGGTGCTCATGAAGATGGCCTCCACAAATGATCCAGAGGCTTCCTGGAGCTGTCCGAGTATGCGGCTGCTGTGTGGAGATTCCTGGAGGAGGAATGAGCTCTGCGACTCCTCCCATTGCTTTTGGGCAAAGCCCAGCTGGCCACCCAGCAGCTGCCAGCACGGACACAGCTGCAGCATTCCAGCATAAAGAGGGTGGTACCGCAGCATATTGGCCAAATGCCCGAGGAGCATTGCCGGTGCTGCCGAGATCAGCTGACACTTCACCTATGTGTAGCAGCTGTGAGACTCCTGTCACCGGTGGCTGATGGCAGAGGAGCATGACACAGAACAGATCATTGAGCTGTTTGTACTGGAACACTTCATCGCTCAACTCCCAACAGGAATGGCAGAGTGGGTCCAGTGCCACAGGCCTGCATCCCTCAACAAAGCTGTGCAACTGGCAGAGAATCATTGGCGGCAGTTCCTGGTCCAGGGGTCTCCCTTTTTCCTTGCTCTGCTTCTCTCGCTCCAACTCCTCTCCCAGTTTCAGATTCCCGGAACCAAGGTGCTGGGGCACCCAAAAACACCCCCTGAAACCTGGTGTCCTGCTCGTTGTTTCTTCCCTCCGCTCCTTTACCTCTGATGTCTCCTCTAGCTTTCTGTTTCTCTACACAAGTAGGATATTCTGCGCCCACAGGGGGATATCGTGGGTTGGAAGGGATTCCACTAGCAGATTTCTCCTTGGAGCAGTCGCACGACGAGACCCTGAGGCACACTTTCAACCAAGTGACAGTAATTGATAGTCAGCAAATTCAGCCTACTGTTGCACTGTCCCACCCATTGCACTATCCCTCCCACCCATCCTTCAAATATTAAGGACTGGTCATATTGAGTGATGCGGGACACTCAAACAAAAGTAAAGACAACCCAGCTGTTGGTTCCAAAAAGGGAACTTCTGTTCCATGCTGCTCATCATAATCCCATGGCTGGGTATTTGGGCCAGAATAAAACACTAAACCGTGTAATGGCTTGTTTCTATTTGGCAGGCCTTCGTGGCGATGTTTGCAAGCGGTGTGCGGCATGTCATGATTGTCAGTTGATAAATCCGCCGACCACCCCAAAAGCATCATTGCACCCATCTGTGGTCCTCTTTGAAAGAATTGGCATGGACCTTGTTGGGTCATTAGAAAGGTGCACATGAGGATATCACTTTGTCTCCTGGTGGATTATGCAACGTGACATCCAGAAGCCATGCATCTGTACAATATCTCAGCATACAGGGTTGCCGAGGCACTCTTCTTGTTAGCTCTTGAGTCGGGATCCCAAAAGAGATCATCACTGATCAGGGCACTACGTCCATGTCATGAACACTTTGTGAACTTTACTAATTATTAGGGATTAAATCAATTCGCACCCGTGTTTACCATCCACAGACGGATGAGCTGGTGGAATGCTTTAATCAAATGCTTAAAAATATGATTCGTAAGTTTGTTCACAACGCACACAATATTGGGATACGTGGCATGAACTGCTGTTGTTTGCAGTGTGATGGGTCCCACAAGCCTTCACAGGATTTTCCCCATTCGAAGTATTGTACAAGCTCAAGTCTTGTGGCGTTTTAGATGTCATTAGGAAAAATTTGGAGGAGGGACCTTCTAATAGCAAAAACAATATTCAGTACATTTTGGACCTGAGAGCAACACTCCACACCTTAGGCCACCTAATACCGGAGAATTTGTGTCAGGCCCAAAAAGGACAGCCCCAACTGTATGACAGAGGTACTCAGCTATGGGAATTTGCACCAGGAGATAAAGTACTTGTTTTACTACTCACGTTGAGCTCTAAACTACTCCCAAAGTGTCAAGGACAATTTGAGGTCACACAGCAAATCGGATAAAGGATGACTGGATAGAGGCGATGCACTTCAAATATACCATTTCAATCTCCTAAACCCCAATTGATGGCCAGACACTCCTTGTCAATAGTGTTGTATTAGCCTCTTGTACAGAGAGCTTGCGGCTGATGTACAGTATGGGACACTCTTCCCCCAACACCACCTAGGACAACGTGGCCCCTGACCCTCTGTCCAACGCATCCGACTGCAAAACAAAAGGGAGAGAGAAGTCATGAGAATGTAAGATTGGTCCGACACAGAATGCAGATTTTAGCAGAGTAAAAGCCTGCTGGCACGGCTCTGTCCACTGGACCGGATCTGGGACTTCCTTTTTTAGACAGATCACTCTGGTGACACCAGCAGGTTGGTGACATCAGAATACTTAGGCACAAACCTATGATGTTAACCAGCCAGCCCCAGAAACTGTCTCACCTCCTTGTTGGTCTTGGGTCCCGGGCAGGCCACAATCGCTGCTGTCTTATCAATTTGGGGATACTACTTGAACAGGTTGTTGCACTGAACCTGAATAGAAAACAGACAAAAGTAAGACATGAATAGTTTATTAAACATGAATACATTATTAGCAGTGCATTGAGTTGCTATAGTGTACAAACACTTTCCTCTGCTGCATGCTGAAAAAATATTAATATCCTCTTGTGAAACTTGCTCCTACTGAACAGTCTGTATTCTTTTTTATTTTATTTGACTGTATAATGTAATGATTTATAGTCCCACTATCTGGTGTCACCCAGAAGAGTCTGGTTCCATCATTGATTATCTAGATCTACAGCCAGATTTCTTTTAAGGCTGCTTTCTGACAATGTATGTTGTTAAAAATGCCATGCAAAAACAATTGAACTGAACTGAATAAACACAGTAAAAGAATCATGAATATAACATGCTCACAGTAAGTGGGATCCGAGTTGGGTCAATTTTGTTGGTATAGTGCTTTTACCAATGGACATTGTCCCAAAGGAGCTTTACAGAAATGTGGTATATACATTGGCTTGTGCACTGTCTGCCCTAAATATATCTATGGTTTCTTCTGCAGATACGTAAACTGGAGGAAGTGATCCAGGCAATGGAGAAGGAAAGAGAAAAAGTCAGAAGAAGAGAGGAGGAAAGAGAGCATGAGCAGGAAAGAGAAAGAGAGCAAGAGAAAGAGAAGGAAACGACTAGGCTGGAGCCTCTGTGCAAGTCTGAGTGTGAGAGACTAAATGAAGAACTGAAGAACACACAGCTAACCATACAGCAAATGCAGGTATGCATACACACACACACACACCAACATTTTCAAATAATGCTGTTGAGATAAAGTGATAGAGAGAGAGAGAGAATGCCAGCTGCATTCACACATGTAGCACCATACTACTTTTTAATCCCTGAAACCCATCCATCTTGCGATGAACAAACTTGTCTTCCAGGTTGAGTTTGCTTTGGAGAAGGAACAACTGCAGATTGAAATCTCCACTCTCCAACAAGAGAGAAAGGTACTACAGCAGTCAAGCCACAGTGTGGAGGAGAGAATAAGGTATGTGTGGTCGTTAAAAGTCAACTTTACATTAGGCAAAAAAAAAAAAGAGCTTACCAGATCATTTGCTTTTTAAATGCGCTTCATTCTGGACGCTTCTCCCCAATTCAAACCATACCAGCCATTTCAGAAAGTGTTTAAGTGTCTAACTTAACCAACAAGCTACAAAATACAGTGGATATAAAAAGTAAAAAAAAAACAAATTGCAGGTTTTTGTGATGTAAAAAATGAAAAAGATAAATAATTTTCCCACCTTTACTGTGGTATACAGTGGGGGAAATAAGTATTGGATGCGTCAACATTTTTTACAGTAAAAATATTTCCAATGAGGTTATTCACATGAAATTTTCACCAGACATCAGTATTATGGTAAATGGTCTGCACTTATATAGGGCTTTTTTAAGCTTAGTGGTTCCAAAGCACTTTATACTGGTTCTCATTCACCCATTCACACACACACACACACTCACACACACATCAATAGTAGCAGAGCTGCCATGCAAGGTGCTAACTTGCCATCAGGAGCAACTTGGGGTTCAGTGCCCAAGGACACTTCAGTATGTGGAGTCATGTGGGCCGGGAATCAAACCGCCAACCCTACAATTAGTGGACAACGCGCTCTACCACCTGAGCCACAGCCACCCAATTATTAATTATATTTAGATTTCATTAGCCCGTATTAACTCAAGAAATCCGGAAATGTAAAGAATTCACAACATTAAAGTCCATAAATAAAGCTATGTGTAATAAAGTGGAAGGATACAGGAAAAAAGTATTGAACACGCTAAGAAAAAGCAGTTCTCCAAGGCAAGGTAAGACAAGGAACCAGCGGAGATCCGTAGTTGTACCTCTTATCTGTGCAAATTAATATCAGCTGGGTTGTAAATTGATGGTCTATAAAAAGGCTTTTTGTTATCAAGGTGTCACACAAGAAACATCTCATGATGGGTAAAAGCAAAGAGCTCTCCCAAGACCTTCACATCCTTATTGTTGCGGAACATATTGATGGAATCGGATACAGACGTCAAAACTTCTGAATCTTTCAGTAAGCACCATTGGGCCATTATCTGCAAGCGGAAGCAGCATCACTCCGTCATCAACCGGCCACGCACAGGAGCTCCTCACAAGATTTCTGACCAGGGAGTCAGAAGAATAGTCAGAAGAGTAGCCCAAGAGCCAAGGACCACTCGGAAAGAGCTCCAGAAACACTTGGAGGCAGTAGGTGCCATCGTCACAGAGAAAACAATAGACAATGCACTCCACTGCTCACGCTCACACCGCAAGACTCCATTACTAAAGAAAAGGCATGTCGAAGGTCGTTTAAAGTTTGCTACAACTCATTTGGACAAGTCTAAGAAATACTGGGAGAGTGTAGTCTGGTCAGACGAAAGCAACATTGAACTATTTGGCTGACCAAATAGTTCAATGTTGAACTAACACACAATGCTGTCCAAACACACCATGTTTGGAGAAGAAATGTCACTACACATCACCCTAAAACACTAAACTAACAGTGAAGTTTGGAGGTGGAAGCATCATGGTGTGGGGCTGTTTTTCATCACATGGTACTGGCAGACTTCATACAATTGAAGAAATGATGAATGGAGCCCTTTACCGGAAGATTCATGAGAAGAATGTGCTGCCATATTAAGTATTAAAGACATTTTCGTTAGCATGTTCAGTACTTTATTCCTGTGTCATTCCACTTTATTACACATAACTTTATTTACGGACTTTAATGTTGTGAATTCTTTATATTTCCAGATTTCTTGAATTAATACTGATGTCTGGTGAACATTTCATGTGAATAGCCTCATTGGAAATATATTTACTGAAAAAAATGTTGACGCGCTCAATACTTATTTCCTCCACTGTAGCAACCAACAGAAACAAATAGAAATGTTTTAGGAAAAACAGAAATAGAAAAAAACTTGGAGTAATTTAGTTGCATAAGTGTGCATAATGGGGCATGTGACTGTGCTCAGAATGAACCAATCGCATTCCATCTCCTGTTCAAAAGTGGTTATCATACACCTGTTATCAATTAAGTGATTCTGATTAACACCAAATAAAAATCAGATGTTTCATCAGGATTTTCTTGACAGCTTGGTTTCATCGGACTGCAGAAGCCATGGTGTGCGAACTGTTTACAAAGCATGTATGGGATCTCATTGTCGAAGGTACTGATCAGGAGAGGTGTACATGTACCATGGAACAAATGGAGAAATTAGGGTGCCATAGTGACATAATCAAGAATAGGACAAGATGATCACTTATCAGGGAGACCGCCAAGAGAATATCTGGCAAGTAGTCAAACCCTGCATATAACAGCAATCTCTTGTATTCTTCACATGTTTGGGCTATGGGGTAGGGTGGTTAGATGGAAGCCCTTTATCGCAAATAAAACATCCAAACCTGCCTAAACTATGCCACAACCAGGTGTTATTGTCTGATGAGACCATGGTAGAATTTTGGGGTACAATTCTAGATACATTTGGTACAAAAATAAAACAGCTTATAACCCAAAGAACACCAAATCCATGGTGAAGGATGGTGGTGGTAGCAACATCATGCTATGGGGCTGATTCTCTTCAGCTGAGACTGAGGTTCTAGTCAAGTTAGAGGGAATCATGGATAGCTCCAAATACCAATCTACTCTCATCGGTCACTTTAACAGGAACACCTGTACACCTGCTTATTTATGCAGTTATCCAATCAGCCAATTATGTGGCAGCAGCACTGTGTATAAAATCATGCAGATACAGGTCAAGAGCTTCAGTTATTGTTCAAATCATCACAATGGGGAAAATGTGATCTTAGTCACTTTACCCATGGCATGATTGTTGGTACAAGATGGGCTGGTTTGAGTATTTCAGAAACTGCTGATCTCCTGCGATTTTCACAGAGTGGTGCAAAATCAAAGAACATCATGTGTACGGAGGGTCAGCAGGCTGAAACACCTCGTTGCTGAGAGATCGGATGGAGAATGACTAGATTGGTCTGAGTTGGCGGGAAGTCTATAGTAACTCAAATAAGCACTCTTTACAGCTGTGGTGAGCAGAAAAGCATCTCAGCAGGCACAACACAGTGAACCTTGAGGTGGCTACAACAGCAGAAGAACACATCGGGTTCCACTCATGTCAGCCAAGAACAGGAATCTGAGGCTATCATGGGCACAAGCTCACCCAAACTAGACAGTTGAAGATTAGGGAAAAAGCACCTTTTTCAGTCTTCAGCTGTCCAGTTTTCATGAGTGTGTGCCTTGTAAAAAGTGATTATTTGAGTTGCTTTATCCTTCCTGGCAGCTCAAACCAATTTTCCTCTGAGCTCTCTTATCAAAAAGGTGTCGCTCATTCTAGGGACTGTTGTGTGTGAAATTGATGAGCAGGATATGAAATACTCATCCCAGCCCTCCTGGTATCAATATTCATGCCACAATCAAAGTCACAGACATCACACTTTTTCTTCATTCTGATGTTTAATGTGAACATTAAAGGACCTGTATGTGCATTATTTTTTTTGCACTGCACTACTGCCATATGATTGTGGCTGATTAGATAATTGCATGAATGTACAGGTGTTCCTAATGTAGTGGACGGTGAATGTATTTTTGCACAAAACCTGAAGGCCTCTCTTAGACAACTGAAGACCCTGACAATTTTCACCTACCTGTACCAGCATGATAATGAGCCAAAGCACAAAAACAACTCAACAAAATAATTGCTTCAGAAGAAGAAGAAGATCAGAAGGTTTGGAATAACCCAGTCAGAGCCTAGATCTAAATCCTATCAAAAACCATTGGAATGACTTGAAGAGGGCTGTACACAGGCTCACAGTTTGATAGATTTTTGCAAAGAAGAACGGAATAAAATGACCAAATCAAGATGTGCTAGGTTGGTAGACCCAAAAAGTGTTAGATTACAAGCAAAAGGTGATTTAACAATGTATTAGCCAAGGGGTGTAAACACTTATGCAACCAGGCTATTATAAGTTCTTTTTCTTTTTACAGTGTATATATATCCAAAAGTATGTGGACACTTGTTGTGGATAGCTGATCTCCCCATACTTATTATAAGATTCAGATCTGGACTTTTATATGGACACTGTAGCACACTGACCTTTTCATTTTTAGCCACTCTTGCATTGTTTTTGTCTTGTGTTTTGGACCATTGTCTTTGGGACCATTGTCCTGGAAGATGAAGTGTCTCCCAAGCCTTTTTTTTTTTGGCAGACTGAAGCAGGTTCTCTTGTAATATTCCTCTGTATTTTGCACATTCTCTCTTCAATTTTGACAAGATACCCAGGTTCTGAGGATGAAGAATGTATTTATCATTTGTTATTCAGACAAATCCTATAAATTCCAGGGGGGTTGAATGCAAGCCACTGTATGCCTTTCTAATTTTGTTCTTTCTGTTCTATTTTAGCCTGTCTAATTTGCTACCAAAGTTGCTGGCTATCTAAATAGTGGAATAGTAGGCACACTGTAGTGTTGAAATATTCTTCTGGGGAGATCACTGCAGTGAAATCAATTATGTGGATCGCATGCTGACTCAATTTTAAGTCGCTTTTGAGAAAATCGTCTGAAAAATACAACCCCACTTCAGAAAAAGTTGAGACAGTATGAGAAATGCAAAAAGAACAAACAAAAGAGTCAGTTGAAAATTCAGTTCACCTTGTACTATATTGAAAACACATTATTAACACATTATTTGATGTTTTACTTTGTCAATTAAATTTATTTTATATATATATATATATATATATATATATATATATATATATATATATATATATATATATTTTTTATATATATATATAAAATATATATAAATATTATATATTTTTATATCATTTCAAATCTGATGACTGCAACACACTCCAAAAAGTTGGGACAGTCGACTGTTTACCACTGTGTAACATCACCTTTTCTTTTAATAACACTTATTAAGTGTTTGGGCGCTGAGTGAAGACCCCAGTTGGTTAAGTTTAGCAAGTGAAATTTTCCCCCATTCATCCATTATGCTTTTGTTCAGCTGCACAACTGTACGGGGCCTTCGTTGCCTTATTTTGCGTTTCATAATGCACCACACATTCTCAATCTGAGACAGGTCAGGACTGCAGGGAGGCCATGCAGGCACCCACACTCTGCTTACACAACCATGCGCTCGTAATCCGGGCAGAATGGGGTTTGGCATTGTCCTGCTCTGGATGGCAGCGTATGTTGCTCCAAAATGTGTACATATCTTTCTGCATTAATATTGCCCTCACAGATGTGAAAGTTACCCATGCCATGGGCACTGACACACCCCCATACCATGACAGATGCTGGCTTTTGGACCTGACACTGATAATAGCTTGGATGATCCTCTTCCTCTTTGGGCCAGAGAACATGACGGCTGTTTTGTCCAAAAACTATTTGACATGTCGACTCGTCGGACCACAAAACACGATTCCACTGTGCTATTGTCCATCTCAGATGAGACCGAGCCCAGAGAAGTCGGCGGTTCTTCTGGACAGTGTTGATGTATGTCTTCTGCTTTGCACAGTAAAGCCTTAACTTGCATCTGTGGATGCAGCGGCAAATGGTGTTGACTGACAAAGGTTTACCAAAGTATTCACGAGTCCATGTCAGGATATCCATTACAGACTCATGACAGTTTTTCAGACAGTGACATCTGATATCAGAGATCGTGCATAAGTGGTTTTCGGCCTTGCACTTTACGCACCTGAGATTTGACCGGATTCCTTGAATATTTTAATTATATTGTGCATTGTAGAAGGTGAAGTGCCCAAAAAGTCTTTGGGGAATGTTTCTGGATTATTCGCTGACGCATCTGTTGACTGGCGAGCCTCGACCCATCCTTGCTCTTGAAGGACTAAGCCTTTTTAGGAGGTTCCTTATATACTATGATTAGACAATTGCCTCACCTGTTTCACATCACCTTCGTATTTCAAGTTGTCCCATCGCTATTAGTTCTGAATTGCCCCTGTCCCAACTTTTTTGGAACATGTTGCAAGCATCAATTTCAAAATAAACTGTTATATTCAAAAACTATGCAGTTGATTAGGTAAAACATCAAATATCTTGTTTTTATGTTTTTTGTTTAAATACAAGTCACATTTACAAATCACTCCTCTTTGTTTTATTAGCACTTTCCATACTGTCCCAATGTTTTCGTAATTGGAGCTGTAAATATGAAAATTCCTATAACTTTACAGATATTTAGGGCTCACGCATTTCATTCTGCCACTTTAGACGAAACATAATTTCTTCTAAAACAACTTTGACATATTAAGGATTGCACACACACACACATATAGTAAGGATTGTAGGAATAGAGAAATATATGGTAGGTCTTTTATTTTTTTGCTTTTTAGTTTAATCACAGACAAGGTTTTCTTCTAGCAGGCTTCTGCAGGGGATCAGGGTTGCAGTAGATATCTAAGCTAGGTTAGCAGGTGCAAGAAATGCCTGCTGCCTTTTGTGTTCTTGGGTGCCAAATGTTTTAAAATCTTGACAGGTGCAGTCTTATTATCTGTACTTTATCTTATAAAGTACTTCATCCACTGAAGCAAAGCAAAATTTTGAACACTGACACAATGAGCTTTTTGGACAAATGTATAGTCTCTAGATTATAATCAGAGAATATATAATCAGAGCAAAGTGGCACAACAGATAAGCGTCACCAGGAGATCGTAAGTTCTCTGAAACTCCTGACAGTGCCAGAGCCATTGATGGCTGGGAGTCTCTGGGTAGGAGCGATGGCATTACTCTCTCCCCATCAATCAGAGTGACACTAGTCAGTCGTCGGCATCCATGAGCTCATGTATGCACTGTGTTGTAGCCTGAGCAGGAGTTTGAAAAGATGTGGTGGCTGGCTTCACAGGTGTGGGAGGAAGCATGTGACATACAGGTCTTCACTCTCTTCAGTTCATAGCTGGTATATGATGGGGTAAGCTAGCTAGTGTTTAGGAATTGGCAAATAATGGAACTGTGAGAAAATGGGCATTAAAAAAAGGTCTTTAAAGCTTTGTGGTGAGTAAGAGTGATTGGTCACTGTCATTCAAATGGCATTTTCCTCTGAAAGTAAGAAATTCATGGACATGTATAGTCATGAAACGGAAAGCTAGAAGCAAATACATCTGATCCACACAAGCTCCATAACTTTTCCCTTTTCAACCTTTACCATACTCCCTCAATGCTGATGACTTTGTCACCTTCTATGATGAGAAGTTTGCACAATCACTCTTGCCATTCTATGTCCTTAGCACATTTTTAACCTCACTATATTTTTCTCATCTTTCTACAGAAGAAATTCTCTAAATTCTCTTGACTAGCAATCCTAACACTGGCCACTTGGATCCCATCCTATGCACAATGCTCCAGACCATCTTGTACAACCGATAGTCCGATAGTCAGTTATTTTAAAAATGCCAACATGTGTTTTGAAATTCTAGTTATTTACCAATAACATAAATGGAAGAGTATATAGACCACTATTCTTAGGTAGAATGTATTACCATAGTAGCAGCATCACTGTATCTTCAGCAGTGAGCAAAACTGTTTTCAGGCTCAAAACTGTTGAGGCAGTTTTATAGCTGCCTCCATGGATTTCACTTGCAACTTACAGAGCCGTCAGAGCTCAGTCTTAATGATGTTTTACACTGAGTTGATGTGAACACAACCAACAGAAAACACAAGGGTGAGAGCCATGGTCTCTCTCGCAAACACAACACTGAATGGCAACAAAGGAGGAATTTAAAAAGCAAACCTAAAACACTGACCAATAAAACACAAAATCAGTTGACGGTTTGTGCTTAGTGAGTGAAATATACTAAACGGTTGATGTTACAGCTTCATATTACATATGATTCTAGGGGCTTGAGCCTATATATTTTTTATGTAGTACTAAAATATGGGTAGCAATTTGATAGTTAAGTTTAATTTTGGCTTATTAAACTTAATGATGATGAATGCAATGATGATGATGGTGATGATGATGATGATGATTATATTTGCAATTATTTCCTTTTCCTCATTTTTTCCCCAATTTAGTATTGAATTCCCACTAGCTAAAACTCCCCATCACATGACAGCCACCAACCTTAAAGGCAAATACATGTGTTCTCCGAGACATGTAATGTCAGCCAACTGCATCTTTTCAAACTGCTGCTCATGCAGTGTAACAGGGCACCATAACACATTCTGAGGAAAGTGCTAACTGCCTCTATTTGCATACATGATTGACAGGAGAGAGAGTATGACACCCCCCCCCCATCCCCCCAAATAGCATGGCCAGTTTTGTTCCCTTGTCTCCTAGCCACAGATGGCTGTGGCATTATTGGGAATTTGATCTCACAATCTCTGAAATACAGTCCAAACAGTTTTCTGTTGCTCACAGTTTTGTATTAGATTATATTATTGAATAAACAATAATGGAAAATTATATTTATTTCAGCCGTTCTCATTTAGAAGCCAGATTTAAGCAGATTAATAGATTGTTTGTTGAATAATTCACAGGAATAATAGGCTATTAAAATTAGTTTTTAGCAGCCATAATCATAAACGACTCCATAAAATCTGGTCAGGTATCAACTGCCTTCATGACAGAGTTATACTTATCGTAAAAGCCCGACTAGATACCTCAGACATCAGCAGATACCAGCCAGTATCACTTCTTTCCTTTCTTTCTTAAATTCTTGAATGGTTGTATACAATGATATGTTTCTCTTTCTTACCCAGAGCACACTCCATTATCCTAACCAGTCTGGCTTCAAAGCAGCACAGACACAGCTCTTGTAGCAGCTCTTGTAGCTGTTACTGTCATCCGTACTCCGTGATCTTTCAGCAGTATTCGACACTGTCCATCACAAGTCTCTCCTGCCCAACCTCATGAGCCTTAGAAACAGTGGCCCTACATAGCCCTTCAACCTGGTGGGACAGCGGTATGAGATGACATGGTAAGAAGAGCTCTGCAAACTCTCCGTTGGTGTCCTACATGGCTCAGTACTAGGTCATCTTCAATTCAACCATTATACCCACTCTCTCAGTAAGGTATTACTCTACCATAGTTTAATATCCTCACATCCTCTTAAACCTATGCTGATGACACCCAACTCTTCCTTTCGTTCCTTAGACAGTCATATTTCTTCATGGATTTCATGACAGAGATCACATCATGCTGAAACTAAATCCCAGCAAGACTGAGCTGCTGGAGATGCATTTCCCTGGAAATGCATCCCTATATCAAATACTTGTGATGGGATTACACCATCTGGCTATCCTCTTCACAATGCTAACCTGAATCATTCATGCAGCTCTATCATTTACAACATAAGGATCCGGCCATTTCTACCTACGGAGGCCACTCAGGTGTTTGTTGACATTTTGAGATTGGACTACTGCAACTCGCTCCTGGCAAGTCATCCGCTGCATGCTTTGCAACTGGTCCAGAATGCAGCTGCATGACTTGTTTTCAATCTCTTAAAGTTCTCCCACATCAGCCTACTTCTCCATTCTCAACTTCACTGTTATCTTCACTGTTATCTTGTAGCTCCCTGCATCAGATTCAAAAGACAACAAAAACTAAAATCATGCCAGCCTGCATCTACAGTGGTGCTTGAAAGTTTGTGAACCCTTTAGTATTTTCTATATATCTGCATAAATATAACCTAAATATCTTCATTTTCACACAGTTCTAAAAATAGATAAAGAGAATCCAATTAAACAAATGAGACAAAAATATTATACTTGGTCATTTATTTATTGAGGAAAATGATCCATTATTACATATCTGTGAGTGACAAAAGTATGTGACCCTCTAGGATTAGCAGTTAATTGAAGGTGAAATTAGAGTCAGGTGTTTTCAACCAAAGGGATGACAATCAGGTGTATCAAAGTCTGATCGTCACAACACATGTTTGTGGAAGTGTATCATGGCACGAACAAAGGAGATTTCTGAGGACCTCAGAAAAAGAGTTGTTGATACTTATCAGGATGGAAAATGTTACAAAATCATCTCTAAAGAGTTTGGACTCCACCAATCTACACTCAGATAGATTGTGTACAAATGGAGGAAATTAAAGACCGTTGTTACCCTCCGAAGGAGTGGCCGACCAACAAAGATCACTCCAAGAGCAAGACGTGTAATAGACCACGAGGTCACAAAGGAGCCAGGGTAACTTCTAAGGAATTAAAGACCTCTCTCACATTGGCTAATGTTAATGTTCATGAGTCCACCATCAGGAGAACACTGAACAACAACGGTGTGCATGACAGGGTTACAAGAAGAAAACCACTGCTCTCCAAAAAGAACATTGCTGCTCGTCTGCAGTTTGCTAAAGATCACGTGGACAAGCCAGAAGTGTAATGGAAAATTGTTTTGTTGATATATGAGACTAAAATATAATTTTGGGTTTAAATGAGAAGCGTTATGTTTGGAGAAAGGAAAACACTGCATTCCAGCATAAGAACCTTGTCCTATCTGTGAAACATGGTGGTGGTAGTATCATGATTTGGGCCTGTTTTTGCTGCATCTGGGCCAGGACGACTGGCCATCATTGATGGAACAATGAATTCTGAATTATACCAGCAAATTCTAATGGAAAATTCAGGACATCTGTCCATGAACTGAATGTCAAGGTAGGCCATGCAGCAAGACAATGACCCTAAGAACACAAGTTATTCTACCAAAGATGTGGTTATGGTTAAAATGGTTAAAGAAGAGTAAAGTTAATGTTTTGGAATGGCCAAGTCAAAGTCCTGACCTTAATCCAATAGAAATGTTGTGGTAGAACCTGAAGCAAGCAGTTCATGTGAGAAACCCACCAACATCCCAGAGTTGAAGCTGTTCTGTACTGAGGAACGGGCTGAAATTCCTTCACGTCGATGGATATGTTTAGTTGCAGTTACTGCTGCACAAGATATTTACACCAGATACTGAAAACAAAGGTTCACATACTTTTGCCACTCACAGATAATTTTCCTCAATAAATAAATGTCCAAGTATAATATTTTTCTTGCATTTGTTAACTAGGTTATCTTTATATACTTTTAGGATTTGCGTGAAAATCCGATGATGTTTTCGGTCATATTTGTGTAGAAATATAGAATATTCTAAAGGTTTCACAAACTTTCAAGCACTCCTGTACCTGAAGGCACTTATCAGACCCCACGCTGTACCATGTTACATTTGAGCATCTAACATAGCTCAACTGGACCCACCATCAAGAAAGATATGCACTTCTTCTCTCTTCTGTCTTGGCACCCAGGTGGTGTATTGAATTTCCAAAGGCTCTCAGAACGGCCCTAGCTATCTTCAAATGAGTACTGAAGACACACTTCTTCACCAAGCACTAGATTATTGTAATGATCACTAATTTAAAAAAATCCCTTGACTTCTGTGTTTTCTTCCTGTATTAACTTCTCTCTACCAGGGTTTTAGCTTGAACTATTATAATGATATGTTTCTTATGGAGACTATAAAGTATTTATATAAGTCAGTCTGTATAACAGTAAACGAAAGTACCCATCTCCCTGGCATCTTTATCTGGCATTGGCGCTGAATGTTGCATGTCTTTCTCCACATTTTAGCTTGTTTGCTATGTGCTAAGGTTTGGGGTTGGTTTTTTTCTAACTGATGTAATTAGTTAATTGGAAATTGTTGTTTTAGCTGTGTTTATATTCAGTCGTGTGTGTGTGTGTGTGTGTGTGTGTGTGTGTGTGTATGAGAGAGAGAGAGAGATATGTATAAAGTTGTTTTTTTTCTCAGTTGTGTCTTAATTCAATTTAAGAACTCATTTGCTTTAAATATAGGCATAGGAAAACAGCAGCTGCTAACCACTGTGACACATTAATGCATTCACCACATTAAAAGGGGAGTGATTCAGTTGTGAGCCAATGCAAGTCTGCAGACAGCAGACACTCTCTTTATGTTTAATCAATTTTCACATCTTGTCACATCTTAAAAAAATATTAAAAACATTTGCTGATAACTTTAGCTGAGTTAGATAAGGTTAAAAGCCCAGATAGCAGATATGTATATGCTTTGCCGTGGTGTGTGTAGTTTAGATCTCAATGACACTGCATGCAGCTTGTTTGCTAATTGGCACCCTGTTCTTTTTCTGTCATTAGTAATATTTTTACTTGTGTAGACTAGTAGCCATACTGATGGAGAACATTATAACATTAGACGTGCACATCCAGAAGGTAGATAGGACTAGTGAGAGTCCTCACAGAGGGAGAATGGTTGGCAACTCTGCAGCATAGTCGCAAAACCAAGGCTCAAGCTAAGACATCCCCACGGAAGCACTATTTCTCTCCGCTTAAACGTGTCCAGTAGGTTTGCCTGACTCAATGAGCAGACACCTGAGAAGCCTGTTGATATTGCTCTGATATTAAGTGGCACCAGTAGCTATGTATACCCGGAGCCAGGGTACTGAACATGCAGGTAATCTTGGGCAAGCACAGCTCTCATTTCATGTAAAATGTTTCTTAGTACAGGCATAGTTCATTGGTAATAGTCTACTAGGTGTCTTGAGGTGTCACCCAGGTACAATCCTTATTGTGACTATTTAAAAAAATAAAGAAAGAAAGAAATCTCAGAAATTTGTTTCTGCACAATATTACATGTAACACACTTATTGTAAATAAAATAAGTTATCAAGAATTTAACGTACTTTACTAAGATTTGGGTCAGATTAAATGAGCATCTAGCTTTGAATGAGGCTAGCTCTCTCTCTCTCTCTCTCTCATATATATATATATATATATATATATATATATATATATATATATATATATATATATATATATGTGTATCCCTCATCTAACTGGCTACGGAGGAGGTGTCACGACTATGTATAATCATATTCTAGGCATTACCCAAAAATTCGGATACATACTTAGCTAATTTGAAGTACATTTATTAATATAACTGATACAGCCAAAGTTACTGCTCAATCATTTCCACTAATTAGTATTTCCAGGCCAACAGTGTGCTATTAGGAATTTCTAAAGCAATTTGCAGACTTCCTCTTGAATCCATTGGGTTTATTTTGATAGTAGATATTAGTCTCAGAATATAACAGGGCCCTCTCATTATAGTAGATTTATCCTTGATTCAATGACATTTTTCATAGATATTTTGGCAGCTGAGCTACCTAAAAGATTCTCACCTGAAGTGTTTTTTTTTACTCGTTCACTACAACAAAGACACTTGAAAAGGCTTTTTTGTCAGTAAGATGGTATTAATGGTATTGACTCCTAAGATGGCATTTTCTAACTTGCCACACAGACTGCCAAATGAGGCTATGGAATCCAGTAGTCTAGGGATTGAAGCAGCACCTGAATGGCTTCTGTGGATAGAAATGTCCGGATCCTCCTAACGTTGTAGAGAAGAAACCATGTGCGAGTCAGTTTTGCAATGTGAGGCCAGAAGGACAGTGGTTGTCTATAATTACCCCAAGGTTGTGTGACAGATGGTGAGATCTGAGAGTTGTCCTGGGAGATAAAAAAGAACTTACACCTCAGGGTGTAGAGAAACTCCGCTTTGCTGGAATTTAGTTTCAGCTGTTGAGCTGCTATCCATGACAAGATGTCTGCCAGACATGCTGAGATCTGTGCAGAAACATAAGTGTCTGAGTGAGGAAAGGACATGATGAGTTGAGTGTCATCAATATAGAAGTGATATTAAGGGGGTATAGAGAGAGAACAGAAGAAGTCCCAGCACCCAGTCTTGTGGGACATGATGGAGCAGATGTGGATTCCCTCCATGTCACCTGATATGACCATCCCTCTAGGTAAGAAGCAAACCATTGCCATGCTGTTTCCAGAATTCCAAGACTCATGAGGATGGACAAGAGTCCTGTGATTGATTGTGTTGAAGGCTGCTGAAAGGTCGAGGAAGATGAGGACTGATGGCAGTTTGGCCGATCTAGCGGCAGATCTATGAATCTTCTCTGTAACAGCTGATCTATGAAACTTCTCAGTAATGGCCACAAGGGCAGTTTCTGTGGAGTGTCTGGAGATGGTCTGTAAACATTCACTGTGAACAGTCAAAGTCAGTTGAATTCAATGCTGCCCAAATTGAAGAAAACAAGAAAATTTTCAGATCTCTGGAAAAGCAAATAACCACCCTATAGAACAAAAATATTGCAACTCATCATCCAATTTGTAGTGAGGACTGTAAGTGCACCGCATGGAGTAGACGTATTTTTGTGAGCTCCCCTTCATTCTTTGAAATTAAATTTGAAATGTTGTTTTTGAGCATGTTCACCTCACACCTCCAGGGTCGGGGGTTCGATTCCCGCCATGGCCCTGTGTGTGCGGAGTTTGCATGTTCTCCCTGTGCTGCGGGGGTTTCCTACGGATACTCCGGTTTCCTCCCCCAGTCCAAAGACATGCATGGTAGGCTGATCGGCATATCCAAAGTGTCCGTAGTGTAAGAATGGATGTGTGAGTGTGTATGTGTGCCCTGCGATGGATTGGCACCCTGTCCAGGGTGTACCCCGCCTTGTGCCCGATGCTTCCTGGGATAGGCTCCAGGTTTCCCCATGACCCTGAAGAAGGATAAGCGATATAGAAGATGGATGGATGGATGTTGTTTTTGTTTTTTTAAATTACAGTTTGCAGCGTTATTTGCAGTTTTTGGAATCCCTGCCTCTTTTTTCATAAAATGACTGAACCAAAAAAGGCTGAAAAATCATCAGACGAATCAAAAGAAAAATTGCAGGGTGAAAACATGCTGGGTGCTAGCAAGGCTATCTTGCTAATTTCAGAGACTAATCTGGTATTTCTGACATCCTCTCTTCTATACATGAAACGAGCTGCAAGCTAAATGACTGATTCAGCAGACTGGAGTCCACTCTACAGGCCACACGGACTACAATCAGTGATTATGGCAGTTGGGTTGCTGATGTTGAGCTAGCCAAAAATGCTTACCTGAAAACATGGAAAAAGTTTGACCAGTGGAGTTCCTTTTTAAGTTTTTTTTTTTTTTTCCCTGATTTGCTAGGCACCAAGAACTTTCATAAACCCATAGACACTGAACACGCTCTACACATTGGGAACAACCACCAAGAAGGCTCTGCCCACCCATGAGTAATGATTTCCAGGATCCATTACTGTCAATTGAGGGAAAAGATTCTGCTGCTGGCTTAATAGTCTCCCCTAACCTTTGGTGGAAAGGCAATTCATTTCTTCCCTGATATTCCAGGAGAGGTAAGGCAGCAAAAACATTTTGATGATACACAAAAGAAACTGAAGGATGCTGGGGCCACCTGTGGATTTCTCCCTGCTCTTCACCGTGCCACTCATAACACTACCAAGTTGTTTAACTTACTGCAGGAGGCTGACACGTTATCTGGACAGTTAGAAACTGACATCAAGCTCCTGAAATGATACAGTGGGGTTTTATCACAGCGGATGATTTTGGGAAGGGTGTAGTTTTTCTGTTACTGACCTTCATTTTTACATTGCATAATGCATGCGTTGTGCTTTATGCGATGTGATCCTGGATTTCTGGTTATCCGTTCATGCCCAGATATTGATTCATACTTGTTTGGTGTAATGCTATTTTGTAATAGTAGTCAGTACTGCTTTAGCTCTGTGTGCTTTATGGCTTCAGACTCTCTTTTGTTTATGAAGGGATACTCTTACCTGCTTGGGTAATTTGCTGTTTTTCAAGCACATCATCAGTTTTTCTTTGTTTTTTTTTCAGGGTGCATTGTGCAAACTTCTGCTTGCAGGGCAAAATCTGTGTTTTTAATCACAGATGGTTCAGTCGCTGCAGTTAAACAGCTGTGGTGTCACTTTCACAAGCTGTAACATATGTAGTATGCGTCACCTGGTAAAACATGTTAAATTATTCTCTCATCTGAAATCCCTTTCAGTGGACATCGTATTTTTACAGGAGACACATATTAGGCCATCTCAGTGAGCCAGATTATGGTGCAGATATTTCAATCCACATTCTCTAGTAAAGCTTGTGGAGTGGCTATAATTATCAAAAAGACAGTTCCATTGGAAAAATCTTCACTATAACTGATCATCATGGGCTTTATACACCAATCAGCCATAACATTAACCACTGTGAATAACCTCATTAAAATGGCACCTGTCAAGGGGTGGAATATATTAGGCAGAAAGTGAACAGTCAGTTCTCAAAGTTAATGTGTTGGAAGCAGGAAAAATGGGGAACTTTGACATGGGCCAAATTGTGATGGCTAGACAACTGGGTCAGAGCCTCTCCAAAATGGCAGGTTTTGTTTGGGTTTAAAGAGTTTACTGGTGTCATAACTTATTGATGCTATTTGGTTATTTCATTTGTGATTCAACCAGTGATTGATTCATAGGATAGAACATTTTTGGTTTAGACTTCTAGTCGGTCGTAAAAGCTTTAGGTTATACAATCATATATGGCTATGAAGCTATTTATGAAAAATGATATGAACTGAAATGCTGTTTTTTGTGAAGAGCAATTTGAAGGTTACAAAATAAATGATACTGAAGGTCGCTTGGATAATGGTAATATTTGAGATAAAAAGTGACAAATATATTTTATGGAATATTTATTATTAAACTGCAAATAGATTAGGTTCCACTTTTTTCAGGCTCACCAAAACTGGACAGCTAAAGACTGGAAAAACGTAGTCTGGTCTGATGAATCTCCATTTCTGCTGATTCACACAGATGGTAAGGTCAGAATTTGGCATCAACAGCATGAATCCATGGACCCAGCTTGCTTTGTATCAACTGCCCAGTCTGGTGGAGGTGGTGTAATGGTGTGTGGAAAGTTTTCTTGGCTAACTTTGAGCTCATTAATACCAATCAATCATTATTTGAATGCCACAGCCTATTTGAGTTGTTGCTGACCATGTGGATCCCTTCATGGCCATAATATACCTGTTTTCTAATGGCTACTTCCAGCACGATAATGCACCATGTCACAAAGCAAAAGTTGTTTCAAACTGGTTTCATGAACATGATAATGAGTTCAGTGTTCTTCAGCGGCCTTCCCAATCACCGGATCTGAATCCAATAGAACATCTTTGGGATGTGGTAGCCAGGATATTTGCAGCATGAAAGTGCACTTGAAAAATCATATCAACATGGACCAGAATCTCAAAGAAATGTTTCCAACATCTTGTGGATTCCGTGCCATGTTTTCAGAGCAAAGGGAGGCCCTACTCAGTATTAGTACAGTGTTCCCAAAGGTAAGAATATTTATTAATAAAAATCTATATATAAAATAAAAATGTTTGGTGAGTTAGTTCTCCAGGAGCCTATCTCAGGGAGCATCATGCACAAGGCGGGGTACACCCTGGACGGGGTGTCAATCCATCACAGGGCACAGTCACATACACGTTCACACACCCATTCATACACTACGGACACTTTGAACATGCCAATTAGCCTACCATGCATGTCTTTGTACTGGGGGAAGAAACTGGAGTACCCGGAGGAAACCCCCGCAGCACGGGGAGAACATGCAAACTCCGCACACACAGGGCCACGGTGGGAATCAAACCCCCAACCCTGGAGGTGTGAAAATCCCAGAAGATTGTCTGTTTCTGAAATGCTTAAAGCAGCCCATCTGGCACCAGCAACTTGATTACAATTCTTATATTCAGGAGGACGATGCCATTCCAGATTTATTCTCCCGTTTGTGGCTATAACAGCCTCCATGCTTCTTTCCACTAGATTTTGGAATGTAGCTGCGGGCATTTGCCCATTTGCAGCTACAAGAACATTAGTGAAGTGGGGCAGTGATGTAGGATTAGAAGACCAGAAGCGGGGGGGTGTCTTAAGTTGGGCTGATTTACAGAACACATGGATGACTATTGAAAAATCTATGATACCCACAGCTACTGAGGTTATTCTTTTGGCTCAGGGCTCAGGTTTGTGTTGTGGTTAAATATACACAAATGTACAATACTACCAGTTCAATTAATTTTTATTTGTATGGAGCTTTTAACAATGGACATTGTCACAAAGCACCTTTAGAGAAATATATAAATTCTGGATATACATTTTAATTTTAGAAATCTATCCCTAATGAGCAAGCCAGAGTGCAGTGGTGGCAAGCAAAAACTCCCTGAGATAACATGAGGAAAAAACCTTGAGAGTAACCAGACTCAAAAGCGAACCCATCCTCATCTGGGTGGCACAAGATTATAAATAATTCCCAAGCTGCGATGCACTGTGTATTCTGACAACTTTCTTTCATAGCCAGCATTAACTTTTTCAGCAATTTGTGCTAAAGTATCTCTTCTATGGGAATCGGACCTAGTCTTCGCTCCCCACACGCATCACTGAGCCTTGGGAGCCATGACTACCGGTTCACCGGTTGTCCTTCCTTGGACCACTTTTGGTAGGTATTAACCACTGCATACCAGGAAAACCCCACAAGGCCTGCCATTTTGGAGATGCTTGGACCCAGTCGTCTAGCCATCACAATTTGGCCAAAGTCGCTCGGATCCGTACGCTTGCCCATTTTTCCTGCTTCCAAATTCCAACTGTTCACTTTCTGCCTAATATATCGACCCCTTGACATTGCCATTGTGATGAGATAATCAGTGCCATTCATGTCACGGTTTTATTGTTATGGCTGATCAGTGTACATCCACCATTATAAATTATATTTTAAAATATTTAAAATAATTATAAAATTATATATAAAATTATATATATTTAAATAAAATTATATATGTATATACATATATATACACACACACACACAATATATATACATATATATATATATACACACACACATACATACATACATATATACGTACATATACACATACATATTATATATATATATATATATATATATATATATATATATATATATATATATATATATATATACACACATACATACATACATACACACACACACACACACACACACACATGTACAATTACATGCTACATACAACTACTTTCCCCAGTGAATAGCACATACAATAATAGAATAGAATAGAAATCTTTATTGTCAACTAAATTGATTTACAGTTTCCTTACTGGAGGCTATTAGTTTACATTTTGATGAGAGTTTTTTTTTTTTTTTACTAAATAGTGTGTATTCCTGTGTGGCAATGCAAACAGTGTAAACAATGTAGAAATATATAGAATTTTTATCATTGTAGTGCAATAACTTTACATGTGCAAACTATCATAGTATTTTTAACAATGGTAAGAAGTTGAGGTAGTTTTCAAATTTCGAGTAAAGAACAGACACTGTCTGCACTATTGAGCCTGACAAATAGTCTACAGTACAGTACAGAGCATCAGCAGACAGTAGTGATACGGGTTCCATTGATATCACTTTACAGTGTAGTTGATCTGTGATTGCTGTTTGTCAGTACAGTAATCAGATATGTGAAGTGTGAGAGACTGTTCATTGCAGGCAGGCAGGCACTTATGGAGGGATTCTGGAGGACTGGTCCAGTGTAGCAATGGAGGTGGAGGAGAAGCTGTTCCTCAGTCTGTTTGACTCCTGAGTCTCTTCGTGGGAGAGTTACTCAGTTATGATTAGTATTGAAAAAGTTATCTGTGCAATTTCAGGAAAAGTATATGTAAGAATTACATAAACTGAAAAATTAAATTAAAAAGTCAGATAACTGAAGGAGCAAGACAATGGGAATTGTAAAGCCTGACTTTACAACAAGAGTTTTACTTTATAATCACAGCTGAAGCATAGTACATCTAGGTCAGCACCATATTTGGTTAGGAAAACAAACTAAACCTAGAAACATAGAAAACTATGAAAGTGGAGTTGCCTTGGCCAGTTGGCCAGTTAGCCAGTTGCCTTGGCCAGTTGGCCAGTTGCTTTGGCCAGTTGGCCAGTGTTTGTCTGGTTTTAGCTGTTTTAGCCTACTGGTAAACCTCTGACTACTAACCTATACCTACATACATATACACAGCCGGGTCCAAGTATTTGGACAGTGACACAATTTATGTGATTTTGCCTCTGTACACCACCACAATGGATTTGAAACAAACAATAAAGATGTGATTGAAGTGTAGACTTTCAGCTTTAATTCAAGGGGTTTAAGAAAAATATTGCATTAACTGTTCAGGAATTACAGCGATTTTTTACACAGTGCCTCCATTTTCACAGGCTCAAAAGTAATTGGACAATTCAATGATAAGCTATTTCATGGCCAGGTTTGGCCTGTTTCCTCGTTATTCCATGACAAATTCAGGCGATAAAAGGGTTACTTGGAGTTGATTCCAAGTGTTGACTTTGCATTTGGTAGCTGTTCATTGAAACTCTCAATATATCCAACGAGGTGTCAAGTGACACAGGCCATCATTAGGCTGAAAAAATAAAAATAGACCTATAAGACAGATAGCAAAAACTTTAGGAGTGGCCAAATCAATAATTTGGTACATTCTTAAAAAGAAGGAATGCACTGGCAAGCTCAGCAATGGCAGAAGGCCTGGAAGATCATGGAAGACAACTAAAGTAGATGATTGCAGAATTCTTTCCATGGTGAAGAAAAACCCCTTCACAACATCTAGCCAATTCAAGAACATTCTCACTTACATGAATGTAAATACAGAGAGTTTTCCTCAAGATGCAATCCACTAGTAACACTCAAGAACAGAAAGCTAGATTAGGCTTTGCTAAAAAAAAAAATCTAAAAACCAAGAAACTTGTACCAGAATGGTGGGAAGAGAAGAGTATGAAGAAAGAAAGGAAGGGCTCATGTTCCGAAGCATACCACATCATCTGTCAAAGATGTGGAGGAAGTGTTATGGCATAGGCATGTATGCCTATGCCAATGGAACTGGGTCACTGGTGTTTATTGATGATATGATTGCTGATAGAAGTAGCAGGATCAATTCTGTAGTGTATAGTGCAATATTTTCTGCACAGATTCAGTCAAATGCTACAAAACTGATAGAATGGCACGTAACAGTACAGATGGATAATGACCCAAAACTTACAGCGAAAGCAACCCAAGAAATGGGTAAAGCAAAGAAATGGAATGTTCTTAAATGGCCAAGTCAATCACCTGACCTCAACCAAATTGAACATGCTTTAAATTTACAGAAAACAAAGCTGAAGGCAGAAAGACCCACAAACAAGCAGAAACTGAAGGCGAATATAGTAAAGACCTGGCAAAGCATCTCAAGGGAGGAAACTCAGCATTTGGTGATGTCCATGGGTTTCAGATTTCAGGCAGTCATTGACTGCTGATGACTTGCATAATAAAACTTATAATTATGTTACTTTGTGCAATTACTTTTGAGCCTGTGAACATGGAGGGACTATTTAAAAATGGTTGTAATTCCTAAACGGTTGCAATATTTTTCTTAAACCCCTTGAATTAAAGCTGAAAGTCTATGCTTCAAACACATCTTGATTGCTTCATTTCAAATCCACTGTGGTGGTGTACAGAGGCGAAATTACAAAACATTTGTCAGTGTTCAAATACTTCTGGACCAAATACGTATAAATATGTGTGTGTTCTCTAACTAAAATGGGGGCACAGTTCAGTGTGATGAGCTGATGTTATAGTGTGGCACTTGCTAAAGCTATCCCCTAATTTTTTTTCTTTTTTTTTTTGTCTGTTTAAAGTCAGAAACTACCAAAGTAAGAGTATATACAGTTTAGATCATGTTTTTTGTTAAATATTTCATGGAAAATTGCTCTTTAATTTGAATGATGGGTACAATCTAAGACATTATACTGTATGTCTGTTTAGGTTGCAGTTTGAGAAGCATTTCTCTGATCATGTAGCAGATCTACAAAAAGAGAGAGAAAAGGAGATCCGAGACATTAATGTGCATTGGCAACACAGGGTAGAGGAACTACAAACACAGGTAACACACACACACACACAGTTACACACACAGTCGTTTTATGTTCTGTAACCATACTTCATCCTGTACCTATAGTTGGATGAGAAAAAAGTGCTATTCCAGAGGAGCAAGGAAGAAAGAGATAAGGAGGACTGCTCTGGTAATGACGAAATGAAGAGAATGAAGCTGGAGATCCAAAAAACAATAGAAATGAACAGCTCACTCAGTGCCCAGCTTTATGCCACAATTCAGGAGAAAGAGAAGTTAATAAAGAAACAACAGTTACAGGTAAATTGAAACGCCAGGAAAATACTGTACAATTTGAGTCCTTTTTTTTTTTAGTTTCTTCGCAATTTGGTCAATTTCTAATTCCCACCCACCATCCAGCTCTCCACTGTCATATTGTATGACAGCTACCAAGTAGGGAGGTAAAGGCTAACATGCTTCCTCCAAGATGTATTAAGCCAGCTACCCACATATTTTCAAACTGCTCTTTTGCCTTATATTACACACATGAGATTTTCCCGATTTACCAGAACTTGACAAACTGACAGAACTCCTGGTTTTGACCAGAGTAACCACATACAAATTTGGGCCATATAAATGAGACTGTTTAGTACATAGGTAATGTCTACATCAAAGTTATCAGAAGATAAAATCTGTCTAAGATATAAAAAAAAAAAATTATTAGATAGCTTTTGCTACAGTAGATCTGTAAAACAAGATCTTGATGCAACTTAAGCTGACAATAGTATTATAGACGTATGATGCTCAATGTTTTGTGTGTGTGTTATAGGTTGTACAGGAGGAAGATGAGGGTGAGGAAGCAGTGAAGGACAATGAATTAACAGATGGGAAGAGAGATGAGCGTGGATGGCATCAGCGAGACCAGGAGTTGTTACGGGTAGAGAGACTTAACCACCAGCATGCCTTACAGGCTCTAGAGAAACATGCAAGTGAAGAGCTGCAGGCAGAAAGACAGCACCTTCACACCCAGTACAAACTACAGTTGGGTAAGAATGGCAACATAGACACTATCATTATTATCATGGGCGGCTGTGGTTCAGGTGGTAGAGCGGGTTGTTCACTAATCGTAGGGTTGGCGGTTCGATTCCCGGCCCACATGACTCCACATGCCGCAGTGTGCTTGGAGCAAGACACTGAACCCCAAGTTGCTCCCGATGGCAAGTTAGCACCTTGCGTGGCAGCTCTGCTACCATTGGTGTGTGTGTGAATGGGTGAATGGGACACAGTGTAAAGCGCTTTGGAACCGCTAATGTTAAAAAAAGTGCTATATAAGTGTAGACCAGACCATTAACTAGTTGAAAAGATCGAAGTAAACAGAATGATAGAAATCTTTAGTTAAAATGAGAAACATGAACGTACAAAAGAAATAACAAATGTAATGTGTGATATTTTGAGCTTAAGAATGAAAAAGTTTCCTTAAGCAATGAATTTCATTCATTCATTCGGTTTCCTTCTACTTTTCTTGGTTGGGGATCTCAGTGGCAATAGGCAGTCATGGCTTCTCTATCTCACAACACAGATTCCAGTTCCTCCTGGTGGTTCCTCAAACATTCGTAAATCAATGTGCCACCAATACTTCGACTGGCACCTCCATTCAGAGGACGGCAGGCCCTACTCCAAGATTGCCAAGATCCACACCCAGTCACAAAACTTAAGAATAGCAACCTTGCATTGAAAGCTGATTTACACTGCTTTATTCTTCTTCCAAAAAGAAGGTTTAGTTAGGGTATCAATATTTTTGTGATCCTGACTGTCTCCTATCTCCCAATGGCTGACTATATTTTAGACAGAAGATTGTACAGTGAGAACTCGGTGATCTAACATTACAATAATTTCTGCCCATTCTCCTAAAGGGTACCAATAATTCTGTATGTGCCATGACACCATTCTTTGTATCCCATATCACCATGTCCTTCTTTTAATGTTTTGGGAGTGTTTTATCTGTGTTTCTTGTCTGTATTTCTCTCTGTATCTGTGCGTGTGTGTGTGTGGGTGCGTAGAAAAACAGAAAGCAGAGTTAACACAACAGCACACTGAATGGGTCAGGCAGGTCACACAGAGACATATGCAGCAGATAGAAGACCTGCAGAACGAACTAAAGACACATACAGAGATGATGGCTTTGCAACAGGTATATTCTGCTAACCCTGGCATTAGCATCCACAAGCACAACACTGATGTAGCTTAACATAAAAGAACCATTTCCCCCTCTCTCTCTATGCAAGGACCTGAAGCAGCAGAACCGACTACAGTCTCTTGAGAGGCAGCTGGATGAGAGGAGCAGTGAGGTGCAAGAGCTGAAAAGAGAGAATGAGGAACTGAGAGAGCGAGTGCATGAACTCAACACCGAGAGAGAAACCAGCATGCACCACAAACAAAAGAGCAGCAGAAGGTCAGATTAAGGTTCAAAACTTCAAACTGGTGTTGTTTTAAATCAGAAGGATACTAATTGGAATGAACTATGAGAATATGTGCATTTCCTGAAGAAAATGCAAGCGTGTTTATGAAGCATAAGCAAGTTTCTGGTGTTGCTAAGGTATTGCTAGGGTGTTGCCAAGTAGCTGCTAGGATATTTCAGCTTGATCAGATTTATGGTTCCTAAGAAAGAGACATTTGTATTGAACTCCACCCCTAAGGGTGGCCACACCCCACCCATAGCAAACCGCCTCAGAGTCTAGTCCTGTACAACCCTAGGCAAAGATTATGGAATCGCCACATTTAGAGGAAGTTCACCTGGCTTTTTTACTTCATAGCAGACAAATCACTGAAATGACACAAAACTATTTTTTGTTTAATAGCTGAACATTCTGGCTTCATGAAACATACCTCAAACAAATTAAATTAAATTGTTTTAATTAATGGCGTATCTTTTTCCAGATCAAGTAGAGGAAAAAAAATATGGAATCACTCAGTGTTGAAGAAAAATAATTAATCACAATTAATACTTTGTGTAATACTTACTCCTCTGGCTTTTTTGAAGGCCTGAATTCTTTCAGGCGTGGACTTCACTAATGAAAAACAATATTCTCTATCAAGCTGGTTCCAAATTTCTCGAATAGCGGTCAATAGATCAGCTTTGCAGGATGGAGCCTTGTCATGGGCCAATTTTTTACATTTCCACCATAAATTTTCAATCGGATTGAGATCTGGACTGTTTTCTGGTCCCGTCATTGAGTTGATCTGCCTTTCCTGAAGAAAAGCTTTAACACTTTTTGCTCTGTGATAAGATGCATTATCATCCTGAAAAATGACCTCATCATCACCAAACCTATTTTCTATCGATGGAATGAGAAAAGTGTCCAAAACTTAAATATACACCTGTGCATTGACTGCTGAGGTCTCCCCTGGTCCTTTCCCTGACATGCAACCCCATATCATAAACGAGTGGAAATCTGATAGTTTTCTTCAGGCAGTCATCTTTATATGTTTCATTAGAACGGCATCAGACAAAAGTTCCAGCATCGTCTCCTCGGCCAACACAGATTCATGATTCATCACTGAATATCACTTTCATCCAATCATCCACACTCCATGATTTCTTCTCTTTAGCCCACTGTAACCTTGTTTTCGTAGTGCTGGTTTTTGTTTTTTTCAGTTTTTTTCTCTATGTAAATCCCATTTCATTCAGTTGATTTCTTCTAGCTCTGTCACAAACAGTGACTCCTGATTCAACCCATTTGTTTTGTTTTGTCGTACATTTAAAATTTTCAAGGCATATCACTTTGAGTTTCCTATCCTGAAGCTTTAACGTCTTCCTTGGTGTGTTGATTTGTTGTTAAGACCATTAAAATGAAGGCACCAATGATAAAAACGATCAGAATCACACTGTGCTTGAATTCCAGAATTTGAATTTAAAAGTTCAGAACCTTCTTATGTCATAATAGTTGAGAACAGAGAAAATCTTGATGATATGTTCACTAAACCCATTCATAGTCTTTATGAAGACACCAAAAGTTATCAGCAATCATTGTTTACGTTGTGTTAATTGAAGCATGAAAAAATGCTTGCGCGGACTCTGATCTTTCTTCCGTGGGTATTCACAGTAATACAGTGATGAACTTATACTGATTTATTCAACTGAGCATCATCATCATCACTTAAATACTGAAAACTCACAGAATATACATTAAACATCAATCTCAACTTGAACATTATTAATATTATTATTGTATTATTATATTAATATTAGAGCAATTACTAATGAGATATGTTGAAGAAATTTGACAGTAAGTTAACAATGAAATTCACTCAGCTGGGCGTCCGCCATTATTCAAAGCCTCTTGGCTGATTTCGGTCATGTGACTGGACTCTGATCATTTTTCCATAGCATTCTGTGCAAAATTCTGTGACCCTGATCTTTCTATCATCCAAGTACATTTATGAGATCATTCTTCAATGCTCAATCAACAGCCGTGGATGCACAACTCCAAAAACACAGTTTTGTGACTCTGATCGTTTTTCATTGTGGTATTTAAATCTTAATATTATGCCTTTTTTTGCCCAGGAGTGTACTCCTAGGTCAAGTCTGCTCACACTGAAATGCACTGCAGTGTGCATTATTTCATATTTGGATTTATGTATATTTGATTTCTAGACTTGGTGTGGTGAAACAACTAGAAACTAATACAATTGAGTCAATATTTTATCTTTTTAAAAATATATATGAAAAGTGAATTCATTGAATTATCACAAACTACAGGGACCTGGTACATTGTGCATAAATGTATACATTTTCAATACTTGAAATCTTTGTTTTTTGCAGGTTGTCCAGCTCCTGGAAGGAGAAAGGGGATGAGGGTGGATCAAGGGATGGGGAGGAAGACAGGAATGATGAAGCACAGGGCGAAATAGAGACCACGAAAAATGAAGAGAGAATAGAAATAAAGACCATAATGTCTGATTTCACCTCTGCCCAAACACAGCTACATGCCCGCATTGTTGCCTGCGAAACAGAGAACGCACTACTCTTATTATATTTTTCAATAATGAACAACATCCATACACACAGCTATAGCATGCACACAACTAAGGCTATATTAGAGCATAAAAAATAACTGTTTGTGTATGTATGTATATGTATAAATGTAGACTGAAAGAGAGGGAGGAGACGGGAAAAAGAAGAGTAGAGGATCTGCACATCATTGCTAAACTGCAAGACAAGCTCAGTGAAAGAGATCAGCTCATCAAGAGATTGGTGGTTAGTACAAAAGACATGCATACCTGCAGGTGAATGAGTCTTAAGTGTGTACACTAACTATGTGCATACAGAAACTTAAGTTTTTCTTTGTTCTTTTGTCCACCAGGAAGATCTCCATCAGCTATCCCAACATCCTCCTCTTATCAGTGATGGGAAAGTGAAATCCTACCACCCCAGAACACAAACAGGAAGTCTCACACCTACCATGAAGGTTAGTTTCACACATCACACACACAGAGCCTGGAGAGATTTCTGGGATGCGGATCAGCCAAGCACTAGTATATCTCACAATTACCAACAGTGTGGTAAAGAGTGATGTTCATGCCTTCCCTACAACACATCATGTTTTTGATATTCATAAGCAGACCAAAATTGTTCATTAATAATATTTAGTTGGCTCATGTTAACTGGTTTCATGATGTATTGCTTGATAAATGAAATGCAGAAATACTGATGTATGTGTGTATGATGTATGTGGAGTATAAGGAGGCACTGAAATTCACCCATTGGTTAAAAAAGCCACACTGATGGGCCTCCCAAGTGGTGCAACAGAAAAGCATTAGCCCTATTGTCAAGAGCTCACAAGTTTGAATCCTGACAATGCCACAGCTATCTGTGAATGGGAGTCCTAAACAGCAGAATTAGCAGTGCTGTGTGGGTGGGAGGAATGGCATTACTCTCTCCCCATCAGTCAGTGTTACACTAGCCAGTCATGGGTGTCTGTGAGCTTATATATGTGGAAGAGTAGTGCTTTCCTCCATGGGTGTTAAGCTGCCCTGTGGCATAGCATGAGCAGCAGTTTGAAAAGATGCGGTGGTTGGCTTCACATGTCTCAGAGGAAGCTGTCATGTGTCATGTGGCTAGTAGGTGCAAATTGGTAGATGGGAAAGAAAGCACACACCCAGAAGTACTGTTCATATTTAACATCAACAATACAAAAACAAACGATGATTTTTATAACAATATGGCCCTCCTTTGAAAATGGACATCAATGTAAACTAATGCAGTTTTACACATCTGTCTAGAAATAACCTGCAAGAGAAGTTAATGATCTGCGTGAATACATGAAATATGCATTTGAGCTATGTACTCGGAATTAGTATTTGGAAAAAGTGCTCAGCCAAGCAAAGCAAACGTACTTTGTCATGTTTCCAGAAAAAGATCCTTGAGGACATCCCACCAAGTGGGTCCAGCATACCAAGTCTCAGTTCAGTGGAGGGGGCATCTCCCAAGTCACCCCAATTGTCAAGTCGGGCAATCCTCCCATCACAGACACAAACTCCAATTTCCCCTCATCCTGAAGCCAAGACCTCTGTTCGACACACTCTCTCTCCCACTCATGATCTCCTGTACCAGTTGCAACTCAACAACACCCAGCACATCAGGTAATTACAGACACTCATGCAAATCAGTAGACATAATAATAAAAAGAATAATAATTGATTTAAAAAGTTCTAGGAACAAGAATATTTTTGGACTTCAAATTTCAAATTTCAATGCTAATAACAAAATTTCCCCTACGAGTGTGGGTTGAGTATTTCAGGAACTGCTGATCTCCTGGGATTTTCACACAAACAGTCTCTAGAGTTTATAGGAGTCTGCAGTCTGAAACACCTTGTTGATGAGAGAGATCAGAGAGAGGAGAATGACCAGACTGGTCTGAGCACCCAGGAAGTCAACTCAAATAAGCACTCTTTACATCTGTGGTGAGCAGAAAAGCATCTCCGAATGCACAACACATCAAACCAGATTGGGTGAGTCTATGCCCATGATAGCCTCAGATTCATGTTCTTGGCTGACAGGAGAGGAACCCAATGTGGTCTGCTGCTGTTGTAGCCCATCCACCTCAAGGTTTGATGTTTTGTTCATGCTAAAATGCTTTTCAGCTCACCACAGTTGTAAAGAGTGATTATACGAGTTAGTATATCCTTCCTGGCAGCTCGAAACCAATCTGCCCCTTTTCCTCTAACCTCTCTTATCAACGAGGCATTTCCACCCACAGAACTGTCGCTCTTGACTTGAACTTTGCATGTTTGCTAGAGTTGCAACTTGACTTTTAAACAGCTGAATGTTCGAGTGCGCTTGACATTGATGGCATGACAGTCCTTGCCAACGGCCTAACCCTAACCACTATAGGTTCTGGGGCAGAGTTCTGTGTACATGGGCAGGATTGGGGGCTGGCTCAAGAAGTATAAAACATTCAAATCTTATTTAGCTTGAACTGTTTATCCTTTAGAGACCTCATTTAGTCAGTGGCACCTTTTGAATCCACCTGTTTTTCCAAGTGATCAAAAACATTTTAAAAAAGTGTTCCTTGTTGCCCAGGTGTGCCCTGTTAGATTGAATGTTTAAACAATGAATAGCTCTGAATGTCTACTCTTGGTTTGAGCCCTGTGAAGACTGCATTTGTTGTTAAAAAGGATAAATTAGCATGAAGACCAGAGAGTTGTCTCTGAGAGAAAAGCCATTTTGAAGCTGAGAAAAGAGGCAAAATCGATTACAGACATTGTACAAGTATTGGGTATAGCTAATACCACAGTTTGGTGATATCATTGGGTTGTCACTTGAAGCAGCAATTACAAGCAAAGCACCTGCAACCAAATATTAAGTGTTATTTACATTAAGACTATCTGGGCCAATACTTTTGCTTGCCTAAGGATTGGGTGGTCTGCCACCAAAAGATGCCATGGTCTAAATCGTTTAACAGATCCTGATGTTAATATCATGAAATGAAAGCTGAAATTCTGATCTATAATCTCATATTCATCTTTTGATCTCAAAGCCAAATGTCTTCAGTGTACAGCAAAAACAATAGAATTGGCCTATTTACTTTCAGAGGGGATTGCAGGCACTGATTTGCACCACAAAACGTTTTGATATAGCAGACAATATACGTGATTGTAAACAACAATTTATAGCAGAAGAATTGGGTTCTAGAGGACAGCATGCTTGGACAGAGATTATGTGCATGCAACCATGCTACATTCTGTGTATGTGTGTATATATATATATATATACATACATACATACATACATACACACACACACACACATACATATATATATATATATATATATATATATATACATACATACATACATACATACATACATACATACATACATACATACACACACACACACACACATATATATATATATATATATAGTTAATTGATGTATTTATCTGTGTTTTAGGGCTCCATCTGAAACAAGGGTGATTGAAGCAGGACCTGATGGTCAAGACCCCAAGAGGCAAGAGTGGTTCACCAAATACTTCTCTTTCTGAGTATACTGGATCATACATTTCTGACATAGTTGTCTGTTCAAATATACTTTGAATCCACAAAAGTTTGAAAAGCTATACCAAGAGGAACTCTCATTACATACTTCCAACATCTTTCACACAAGCACATACAGACTAGTAACAAAATAAAGGGGGAAAAATGGTGCCTTTGTTATGGTGTGTGTGGCAGCTTATAGGGGCACAACAACAAATTGACAGTTAATGATGTTTTTCCTTTCTATTTTCACCTATCTCTACAAACTTATGCCTCCACACACTTTGACATAATGACTGTGAAGAAACAGAGCGAAGCAAAAACACGAATCCTCCCATAACATACCACTCTCTATTTATTTGTACGCAAACTTGTATTTTTCCCCTGATAAGATGATGGAGCATTAATTTACATGGAAATAATGCAATGTGTAGAGTTTTTGTTCATGTCTTGATATGGAGAATATGATTTATTGTTCAATGTATGCTGCATGACTTAGTGAACCATTATTAAATGTAATCATTATTATATTATATTGTAATAACGTTAACATAAGAACACTGCCAGTAAATCAACATGAAAACCTACAACTTATCCAAGAGACAAAGACGTTAACAACTAAAATGAAAGTATTAGATTGGGATTGGACAATGTGAGCATTAAACTTTTGATGTCAATATTTCTGATATCAATATATACAGTGTGTAAACAAATTTAAAGATATAAGATAAAATTATCATCCAATAAGATAATCTCTGCTATGAAAAGTAACTCAATTTACCCCAGAATACCTTGCCTATGAATTGATTTTCTGCAAATTTCCAAAGGTCTTGACTGGTTAAGGGACATGAATGGCTATACCATTTCTGTCATGACCTTGACACTGGCATTAATCAGCTATGCTATTATCCTGGAAACAGTTAACAGACCTCTGGAACTCAACACTGTCTAATCGCAAACCCTCTACCATAGTTCCTAGTGGTACTAGGGTACTTGCACATAATTTCTCATTTTACTTTAAATATGGTGGTTCAGTAGTTAAGGCTTTGTGGGTTCAAATCCCAGCACCACCAAGCTACCGCTGTTAGGCCCTTGAGTAAATTCATTTAACAACATTTGCTCGGTTCAATTGTAAGTCTGTTACAAAAATATATCAAATATATTTATACAGATTTTGCCAAATATGTAAATGCAAGCTGAAGATTCTCCCTGAAGGACAGATATTAGCACTAAAGTTGATATCATTTTAGTAAAGGATGAAACACAATAGCAGGATCTGAAAAATGCATGTTTGCAGCAATCAAATATTCTATTCAACCTCCTCAATATTCAACCCAAACCTTCATACTTAAAATTGGTTGTGGAAATGACCAAAGGTAAAGAACCAGTGGTGCTATGTGTGGTATTTTGAATTAAAGATGCTTGTCTTAGTTATCTACTGCTCTATCTAATTGTATAATGATCATGGGAGTGGCTAAAGAGTGTTTGAGGCCACACCTGCTGACCATTGAGCTCCAATAAATTTCACATGAACAATCAAAATTGGTGATATGTTATTATTCACAATCACAGGTGGGCTATACCATCATAGCATTTTTGGTTTATAGCTAAGTAGGTGGTTTGGCTACTGACGTAAATTGAATTCAGCAGGTGTGTGTGTGTGCATGGTGCCCTGTGATATGAAATGAATCCCATTTAGTCTGTATTCTCACATCATGCCTAGTGTTTCAGGATAGGCACTGGGACTCTGACCATGAAGCGGTTATTGAAAATAAATGAACAACCACAGTTATTTCACATAGCCTAAGCCTGTAGCCTAAGACCAAGCTGCAGCACAGGCCAGGCCACCAGATAACAGCCTGAGAAATCTGCAGAGTAGTCTCCAGAAGTCATCTATATTCTACTGCCCAGAAATGATGTAGCACCACCTATAATTATACAGCAAACCAGTTGTGCCAAACTATCCAATCTGCATTTAGTGCAACACATCTTCATATGCCTCTGGCACCTATATGATTGAATACAATCTCAACTAGGAAGGAGTGAGATATAAGATGCCAAAATAAGATGTGTCCTTAGGGAGAAAGCTGAAGAATAACTAAGGACTCACCTTCAAAAAAGTCCAAAATGAGGTGTGCAGACTGAAGGAATCCAAGGGACAAACGTGTACAAAGAGGAGCCCGCACACTCTACATAAGAAAAAAAAAAACAATTCAGGCAAGAAAAAAGCCACTGCTTTACTGGAAAACAAAATGGCAAATGTTTTAGTCACTTTTCTCAATGCCTGATTACATTGCTGGGTGTAGGAGCCATCTTAAGCCTCCTTTGGAGGAACAAACACATACCCCCTTGCCCAGCCAATAGAAGAAACCAACAAACAGACTTGTCTCAAACCCTCTACTGAAAACCACTCCACTTCCCATCCAGCTAAGGCCATCACATCTTTCAAAACGACACAGACCTGACATCACCTCAACATTAATCCAGCACTGTGCTACACTGCCATGGGTAAGTGACTCATGGAAATTGTATAAATTTACATCTTTAGATAATAATAATGTACTTTAGTTTTGTGATTGTTAAATTGTAATGCACTAATCTATTTATGCCTCCACCACTGACTGGGGTAGGCATTACACTGATCAGCCATAACATTAAAACCTCTGACAGGTCAAGTGAAGAACACTGATTATCTTGTTACAATGTCACCTGTCAGGGGGTGGGATATATAAAGCAGCAAGTGAACAGTCAGTTCTCAAAGTTGTTGTGTTGGAAGCAGGGAAAATGGGCAAGCATAAGGATCTGAGCAACTTTGACAAGGGCCAAATTGTGATGGCTAGACGACTGGGTCAGAGCCACAACGGCAGGTCTTGTGTGGTGTTCCCGATATGCAGTGGTTAGTACCTACCCAAAAGTGGTCCAAGGAATGACAACAAGTGACCCAAGGTTCATTGTTGCGCATGTGGAGTGAAGGCTAGCCCAAAATGAGCACAAATTGCTGAAAAAGTTAATGCTGACTATGACAGAAAGGTGTCAGAACACACAGTGCATCGCAGCTTGCTGCATATGAGGCTTCGTAGCTGCAGACCAGTCAGAGTGCCCATGCTGACCCCCGTTCACTGCTGAAAGCGTCCACTCTCTCTGATAAGGACAGATGTAAAATGCAAAAGATTTGGCATGATGTTTAGAGACATTCATAAGTAAACCCATGAAGACCAACCAGGTTTTTATTAAAATCACAGTGTATTTCACAGTCTCTGCCAAATTTTTCATATCGTTAAACCTTCTAATCAGATTATTTACCCCATGTAGTCGTTTCCATAGACGCAACGGAAGCCTTTGATTGTCTTGAACGGAGTTATCTATGGTCACTATTAGATTGCATGGGTCTCGAATTAGGATTTATAAATATGATCAAAGTATGCTTTTGATAGTGTCTTACAACAAACTTCTTGCGCACCCAACAGCTCTTGGTATTACTGGTACAGCTCTTTCCTGGTTTTAACTCATATCTCACAGATCAGCAACTGCAACTGGAAATTCTACAAATCCTCTTCTGCTCCTGTTTCTCAAAGTGTAGGCCCCTCTAGGCTCTATTCTCAGTCCACTCCTTTTAACAATTTACATGCTTCCTCTCTGTCATCTTATTCAACATCATGGCCTTAGCATTCACTTTTATGCAGAAGATACACAGCTTTACATTAGACCTTCCACCACCTTTGCTACTAACTTACATCCAAGCAGTGAATGCACAATAATGACCTCAAACTCAACATGGATAAAACAGATGTTCTTCTACTTAGTCCTAATGCTTTATTCTCTAAACAATCAGATATGCTGTAACATCGATGGAGTCCATGTCAAACCATCCAGTACTGTTAGCAATCTAGGTGTGATCTTCAACAAATCACCTTCGCTTCCCACATCAGTTCCCTTACTAAAACTGCATTTTTTCCACCTTCATAACATCGCTCAACTCAGCATGACTCATACACACTTTTAAAGATTCCCAAACTCTAGTCCACACCTTTGTTTCTTCTAGAGATGCACCGGCCAATAAAGGCTATTTTTCACGCTATTGGCTATCGGCAGATAGTTTAAAAACATCCGATGATCAGGGCTGATTATATCCTGTCAATCAAAAGAGGGCGGGAAAACATCGATTTCGTGCTGTGTGTAAAGATGATGTCTCTTGTGTGGAATTACTTTGAATTGGGTGACAAACGCTGCACTGCTGAAATGTTACACCGGACGCTGCAGCAGTGAAGCGGGAGTTTCGGTGTCGTATCAATTTATTAATTTTTTTTTGCCGCACTGCTCGAGCTGAATTAAAGCACCAGTACACCGTTGAAACATTTAAATGAAGACGAGTTGATAAAAAAAAAAGTATATATTGCACAGAAAAATATATTTCTAGCGTAGTATGTTTTCTATCCAGTTAATGTTAATATATTAAAAAGTTGATATATATTACCAGTTTGATGTTCAGTGATGAAGTAGAAATGCTTTTGTTTGTGGTGAGTGAGTGTGAGACTAACAGGTTTTTTTTTTTACAGTTCAGTCCATGTAAATATGAATTAATAACATTCAATAAGTTAATAATCTTACTTTAATCTTCAGAATTGTGTTCATGTTAATTAGAGTAATGTGTTTTATGCAAGTGCATGGTACGTTATTTGGGACACAACTTTCCGAAGTGTGTTTTCGGAACAGAAGTAATGTAAACGAGTAAATGTATCGTGCGCAGACCAACTAATCGATGAGATTCATTGACAATGATTTTCATAATCGATTATCGATTAATTGTTGCAGCTCTAATATTATATTATATTATATATATATATATATATATATATATATATATATATATATATATATATATATATATATATATATATATATTACACTACCAAGGCAAAATAAAAAAAATGCAGACAAAATGAACACTATTGCTCACTACTCACTGCACAACAGCAGAGAGTCAAAGGTTCGATGTTGCTGTGCACATCAAGGAGGACCTTACCTGAACCCTCAACACCACCTGCTTAGCCAAGAAAGCCCAGCAGTGTCTTCACTTCCTGTGGAGGATTCAGAGCACAAACATCCCACTTCCATCTTCTCTACCATCACAGTGCGACAATAAAGAGTGTTCGTAATAGCTCTCACTTTCTGGCATGGAAACTGCACTCAACAAAACTCCACAACTTCTTCCCTGAGTCAGTCAGACTACTCAACTAACTGCTGCCCCAAACACCCACCTGCACTAATCAAAACCCTTCCCAACAGCCACCATTATACAGTACACCCCTCAGTTGTATGCACACCTGGAAGGAAACACTTTACATGTGCTGCTGCACTTTTCTCTTTTTAGTACCGAATTGCATGACATGGTTTCGTTGTCCTAATTATTTAGCGTGCACTGTCCTAATGCACATCTAGCAAGCTCAAGTATTTGTACTTTATGTAGTCTTGTGCGTCATGCTACTGAATTGCTGTTGCACCATGTTCCTTATTACAATGTATACTACTTATATTGAGGAATGACAAAAACCAACTCAACTTGATCTTTTTACACTAACAAAAAAAATCTTTTCTTTATTTCCTATTCAAATCTTTTTACAAATAATTATATACACTTCACTTTACAATGTGCTTTACAAGTATTTAAACAGGCCTGGTAGCACTGATTAAAAACAAATCAGTACAAATCAGTGGAGATCACTGAAATAGAGTGGAGTGCAATAAGACATCTTTGGCTGAATGGTAGTTGAGGATCTCTGAGTGAAAGGACTTGAGGCTGCTCTTCAAGGCCTTCTGCTGGCTGGTGTGTGGTTTGTTCCTGTACCTCATGGTCAAAAGCTTATCTGCCAGATAGTGTAGCCACAGTACGTTGGAGTGAGGGTTATAGTCCGCCCAGCAGTTACTACAAGATGAATCGATTAAAATCAGTAAGTAAAATGAACTAAAAGTGAGCAAAAACAATCCAGAAATTTAATTCATTTATTCAAATTCAAAAGAAAAGAACATATAAGCAAAGTTTATAAAGGAAGAAAATAAATTACTGAGCAAAAAGGGCTATTATTCATGCTAGTAGTTTGGAATGGGCAATCTGGCGAAAAATATTATATACTTTATCACAATTTTCCAAGCTGGATCACAATCCATATCACGATTAATTCAAATTTCTGAAAGTTACTGAAGAGAGCAACTTTAACCCTATTGATAAATATTTTTCTAAAAGGAAACAACCCCATAACAGACACCTTAGCTCAAAGTACCGTTTGAAACTATTTTAATTAACTTTACTTCCACACAAAATGTAATTTTGTCTTCAGTGTTTAAAAGTGCAATAAATGGAAAGGTGATTGACAGGCGAATTAGTATTTTAATACATTTATATACTGAATACATTAGCAGAGTTTAAATTATTATTTTAAAACAAGCTGGGGTTTTTATTTATTTATTTATTTATTTTTACTGTTACTCTTTGCATTGTTTGTACAGCTGAGGAATGGTGGTGTTAGAAAAATATTTGCGACTTAAGTCATCACAAGGATTAATGATCTTTTACAAGCCTTTATATTCGATCATTTTGATGGGTATTATATGGGTATAAAATGTCATGGCATCCGCTTACTCATTTTCAATTACGGAATGCCTTTTTCAAACACGTTTGTTACGGTGTTTGCTTTAGCCCTGTTTCTGGCTACAGTGCTGCACCGTGTCCGTTATGTAAAATCCACCAGTTCCATATAACTGATGTTGATTTTCTTAGGAATGAACTCCTCAATGCCACTATGTTACCAAACAAAATGAGGAGGAAAAATAAAATAAGGAACTGCCTACTATTGATTATTATTGGTTTGTTCCTGTGTGTGTGTTCGGGAGAACACAAGCTGGATAATATAGTTTGGGTCTTAAAACAACCTGCGATGCCTGAGCATTTTCAGTGCAACTGACAAAATATGTTTTATCATGGTACTCGTGATCTCTCTGTGAAAGCGGATGGTAGAGACAGTGTAATTGTTCGCAATCTAAAACAGTCATACCACCCACCCCTTTCTAGTAGTGTTACTCAGTTTGCTTAGTTAGAGATGCTTACTTGTTCTCGTTCTTCATCAGACGGTAGATTTCAAATTGATAGTCACCCTGGCCCATGAATAACTCCTCTTCATTCGCTATATCACAGGACACTGTTAAGCCATCTAAAAGCAAGAAAGATGGGAAGAAAAAGTAAAAACATTTTAAACTGAAGGCTGATTTACACTGAAATAACATTAAACTTTTTACTTAAAGATATTGAACTATTCTGGTGCTTTTCAGTCTCATCTCTACCGTAACTGAATGGTTTTATGAACTCTTCACTCAAAAGGATTTGTAAAAACTAAGTCTACATAACACGTTCTTTTAGAGATAGTAACGATGAGTATACCATACCTCAATTAACCCCTGATCGCACATGAGCACCACAAAACTTTAAAGAAAACACAAGTAATCATAACTGCTTTTACCTTCAAGCTCCAGTGTTGGAATATTGGACAAAACATACACGCCATTTCCTGACTACCTTAAGACCGTTATTTTATATTATATTTGAAGTATACACCCAGCATCCAGTTTATTAACAACTTTATTGAGGTGTTTAGGAACACCTGTACACTTGCACATTCATGCAGTTCTCTAATTAGCCAATCATGTGGCAGCAGCGCAATGCAAAAAAACCATGTAGATACCGCTCAAGAGCTTCAGTTAATGATCACATCAAACATCAGAATGGGGAAAAGGTGTGATCTCTGTAACTCTGACCGTGGCATGGATGTTGGTATGAGAAGCACTGAATTCATAAACTGCTGATCTCCTGGGAATTTCACATTAAAAACCAATCTCTAGAGTTTCCAAAGAATGTGTGTAGATAACTGCATGAATGTGCAGGTGTACAGGTGTTCTAAATGAAGCGGGCGGTGAGTGAATCGTCGTGTAGTTAAAATGTATACGGCTGTACAGAAACGTCCAAAATCAGGGAATTATCATCGGGTTGTCTGTTCATTTTTCAATTCAGAGAAATTCTTGTCCATGTTAATAGCTAACGTATCCTTTAATTGTGAAAGAACATGAAGAGGTGAAGAAATTTTGAACTCACCGATCTCAAGACGCGAGAGTGAATAGTCTATAACGTTAACATGAACTCCTCGTGTCTCTATAGAGTGTACTGAGCCATTCAGAATAAACTGATTACTCTTCTCTTTAGTAGTTTTCACCAGAATGTTTCCCCAATGCAGGTCTCTGCAGAAACAGAATTACATACAATAAATAATGGACAGTATCCATTAGGTTACTTTACACAGAACTAATAATCTTCAGTACACTTTAGCATAACTTAATATTCAGTTAAGATTGATCAATTGAAAACAGAGGCAGACAGAGAAAACACTAAACTAGGTAGCTCTTAATACTTACATCTCTGGAGTCTGAGAACTACCAAAACTTTAGCAACTGTCTCTTAGGTACCGACTAGAATGCATAATGTTTCATTCAAGTACTATTGCTCCAAAATAAAGGTCAGCCTGAGCGTGTATTGGTGGCACATGCAATCCTGGGTGTATAGCACTACCTGTGTTCGAAGAAAAGTGCCTCTTCAGCAACAGCCAGAGCAGCAGTAACCTGGTGCAGCACACTTTTAGCTTGCGCCATAGATGTGAGCTACATACAGACAAGCACACAAACACACACTGATCAGTTACAACACATTTCTCCACAGTCCTAATGGCGGAGTACGTAAACTGTGTTTCTGCAAAATCTTTTTAATACTTTAATACAAATGCACTGGATCCACTGTGACCTTGTCCAGGATAAAGTGGTTAACTCAAGATGAATGAATAAATTTGGGAAAAGTTGCTCACTCAACTCAAAACACAACTATAGTGGAAGTCCTAAGTTGTTGGCTATTATTGCATCAGCTACTCTTAAACCTTGCCCTAAACAGTAAGTGCAACAAATAAGCAACAACGACAATGACAACAGGTGCTGTACCTTTTTTTGACGAATACCTTGTTTCTATGTCACAAGAACCGATACCTCGCTACCAACATTGTTAAAACATGACGGTACTTGTTTTTCCTGCATTAGCGTTGGTACCGTTGGTAATTAAGGTACCGTGTTGTAATTCTTCCGGAACCGAAGGGAGCAGCAAATACGTGTGAGTGTTTTAGTCGGTCCACAAGTGGTGAAGAAGAAGAAGAACGCCTACAAGCACACGGGAAAAACTACAGAAATGGTGACAATTTTAGCACCGCCCTGACTCGTTGAGAGAAAAGGTAGCTGGTTGCCGGTGTGCAACCGATGCTATCGTTCATTTCAAACAAAGCGAGGAAACACCTGGAATTTGGCGAAGCACCTGAAAGACGGTCCTATATTATGTTTGTTTGAGGCAGCTGGCATTGTAGCCATGAAAACCAGCTAACGTTATGCTCCATGTAATGTTAGCGATAGCCTGTTATTTGTTAACGACGCTAACGCATTGCGATGTTATAAACTACCTCCTAATGGGCCACCATGCACCGCCATTCAGCCCGTGTCTAAATGTAGCCTAATGTCACTAATAATTATTCACATGTTCATGCTTTTAATAAATCTTTTTGGCCTGTCACCTTATCAGTGAATTTAAACTAATGCTTGCATTCAGAGTATAAGGTAGGTGTATGTGTGTGCGCGCGTGTTTAGGAGCGCACCTTAGCACTTGTTATTAGCACTCTTATTAGTCATTGTCAGACTGTAACTAAAATATCCCCCTCTCTCTATCTTTTTGCCAGCATTAGCCAGAGGAGGATGTCCTCCAGGAGTTTTTAATTTTATTTTTTACACCACACCATGGTATCGACTTTGGTATTGAGTATCGTGTACTTTAGGTGGTATTGGTATCGACTACTAGATTTTTGGTATACGCGACATCCCCTCTTGTTTCTATTTTGTGCTGTACTGTTGAACATGAAGGGAACTGATCCATGAGGCACAGAATAGAGCACTACATGACCCACTCTCTAAATATTAGAAAGCAATTAACCAAAAAAGGCAACTGCTCCCATATAGTAAATCGCTGTAAAATCCTGTAACAATCATTTAGTCTGACGTATGCAATTTTAAACTCGTAAAAGTAAGTGTAAAACATTTCGTACTACAATTATCATAGCTCCTGTAGGTCCAGTTAGCTAGCGAATTTGCAGATACAAAGATGTAGTGATGCCTCATAGGAGAACGAAGCAAACTCATTAAATGTTGCTGTTTACTTGTTACATGTTACACATCCATGTTTCCAGCTGAAGTAAAGATGACAGGTCTGATGTTTGTTTATATTTTGCTTTTCCAGGGTAGACAGAAGAGGCCTTTGCCACATAAGAGAACCTTTAAATGATTACTGTTTGGACAAGGTTTCAAGCCAATTCTAAGCCTATTTTTCCACCAGCTCCAGTGCAAGCACTGCAACTTCCAACACACTCTCATCTTAGCATGACCTTTGCACATTTAGATGCTAAATAAACAATAATTTAACATGTTATTCATTTAATATTTAAATAACAAAACCTACTATTGTACTAGTTAAATTGTACTAACTATTGTTTAACTACTGTAAATATTTATTGTAGTATTACAGCAATGTGCCCTTCGAACTGCCACTAAGCAAACTCATCTGATTAACAAGCATTATCTAATCTCATGCAGCATCAAAAATGTTATATTTACTAATCCGATGCAACAAAGAATTACTCCGATGGTAAATAACCTCATTGTTTACCTCAGTCTTGGTGTAAAATGGGCTTAAAAGGCCACAATGATTAACTTGGAAGAATATTGGAAGTGGAGCTGCTGTGGTGTAGCAGAACATTTATGTGCAAATTTAAAATAATTAAATACTTTTAAAGGTCCTTACATCTGCAAGATGCAATCTAAAATAAACAAAGACTTTTTAAATGACCCGAAATCCTGATGTAAATGCACCTGCATGTACCTTTCCATTCATATTCTCCAAATCACTGCCTCCAAACTCAAACTCCAGGATCAGAAAGAGCTGCTCCCCACCAAAGAAATCTGTACACATACATATATACATAACCAAGAAATGATCATTAGTAGCTAAATATTTAACTGAGCATTTATTTTGAAACTCTGCTTGAAGATATGACATATGGATGTGTGTGTGTGTTTTCTGGAAATATGGTTTTACCAGGTCGGTCATTCTCAGATCCCTTTTCTTTGGCAAACTTGTCCCATGCTTTGAGCAGAGCACTGGGATAGCACCCACGCACACAGTGAAGGCTAAAACAGAATTGTAAACATTGTAGATTCATTACACACAATTAGAGTTGCTAAACTGGTTTCAAGCATTTTAAATATCTATTGAGAGTCAAAGGTAAAAGTCAAATTAGCACACGTATCATACTTAAGGAGGCCGATGAACCCATTTGTTTTGTTGTGCTCCTTGGAGTTGAGTGCACTTAGCTCCCTATGTGAAAAACAAATCAGTGTGATAAACATTACCACCCAGATGATCACATTTTTGCACGAATAAACTTAGAGTAACTTTAGTCTAGACCTGAACCTCTAAACCGTGTTCACAATATTAACATATTAGCAGACAATTCCTGTGATAAAGTAGGAATTATCTGCTAATATGCTAATATTGTGAACATGGGTTAGAGGTTCAGGTCCTCTATAAAACATGTATATTATAATATTAAAGATGCACCGATACTAAATTTCTCAGCCGATACCGATAACCGATTATTCAAAGTGATCTTGGCAGATACCAATAGTTCCGCATTTTATGCCTTCTTATAAATTAATGATAATTAATTCAAAAGTATTCTGAAAGAAATGCAAATAAAAACTTCATTCTCTCCATTTCAACAAGTTGTTTCACAGTAACTGGTCTCATAAACAGAAAACACATTACTCTAACATTAACACATGAATTCAATTCTGAAAATTAAAGTAAGATTTCTTATCTTGCTGAATGTTATTAATTCATATTAACATTAACTGAATTGTAAAAAAACCTCCTGTTAGTCTCACATTCACTCTCCACAAACACAAGCATTTCTACTTCAATCACTGAACATCAAACTGGTAATACATAATATAAACTTTTTTATATATTAAGATTAACTGGATATGAAATATACTACTCTACAAATATATTTTTCTGTGCAATATATACTTTTTTGTCAACTCGTCTTCATTTAAATTTTTCAATGGTGTACTGGCGCTTTAATTCAGCTCAAGGGCGAGCGGGGAAAAAAAAACTTAGACTAGACGCAGAAACTCCTGATTCCCCTCAGCTCAGCTCACTTGTTTATGGTTTTTATATTATTTATATATATTATATACACACACACACACACACACACACACACACACACACACACACTCATATATATATATATACACACATGTACACACACACACACACACAGAGAGAGAGAGAGAAAGAGAGAGAAGGGTATAATTATTGTAATCATTCCTGGCTTTGAATAAACTTTGTAAATTCAGACAAAGAAAGTGCGAAAGAAATTCATGGCCTAAGTTAACTCTACCTTGTTTATTTTATTTTTCTGTTCTTTCCATGATTAAAAAAAATGTCATTTTGCTGTTATAACTGCAAATAAATTGTTCACTTCCAAATAATTTTACCCACAAAAAATCCAACAAAAACCTGAGGCCTTACTAATGTAAAAACATACTTGGAAATAATAATTTCATGAAGAATTTCACCAAATGTTTTCTGTGGTTCACCATTCACTTTCTGATGGCCTTCCACTGGAATAATCTGAAACAATACAGAGAACAACTAATTACTTACTACATGAGAACAATATAAAAAAAACCAATTTTTTTTATAAAATATAAATAAAATGAGAAATGAAAATGTTTAATTACTATGGGTTGCATTTAATATCAATTTGACATTAAGCTTAGTTCGCTATTTCCTTAGAAAGCTATTAGTCTTTTTCCTAATATGGATCATGCTTGTGTTAATCTACTTTTAATTAAGACTCTTTATTGTTTAAGATATTTAAAAAATAATTATTTTATGCTTGTATATTTATCAATTAACCAACAGTATCTCATTGCTATTATTTTAATTCAATTAACAGTGACCATGAGCAGAGAGCTTACATTTAACTATTTATGACAGACCCCCTGATTAAAGTTTAAATAAAAAAAGATTGGTATCTGGGTCGGTATCGTCTGTAAAAATCCTGATCGGTCTATCAGTAATAAACACCATTAAACTAAAGCGCTTTGCACCTGACGGGTAAATGAACTCACCTAATCACATCCTATATGAGATTATTCAGATATATACACAATATACGCAGAGCGGTTTGAGAATTGGCTTTGGAGAATTTGAAAATGGCTAATAGTGTAACTTTAAATATATTTAAGAGGAGCAGACTTCAAAGACTGAATATTGAGGTTTATTGTATTTGTTTACAAGGTGGAACAGGTTAACGGTTGTTTTTTGCATACAGTCTGTAAAATGAACTGAAAATATTACATTTAGTTTATCAGAAGGTAAATTAATTTGTCATGGCTCACACTATGTTCCTACATTCTGTCATAATTGACAAGCGCAAGTTTTCTCATGCCTACTTTTGCGTTATATTGTAGCACATTAACGTCAATCACTAAAAAAAACAACCCTAAAATTCAACCATCCTCCTAAATTTTTGTAATTAGGAGAACAAGTGCTCCTAAAAACAATTGTTACCATAGAGCCGAGTTAATGTGAGCTGATCAATCGAGGTTTACATTAGTTCGTCTTCTTATGGTAGGATTTACGCACTCACACAAAAATTTTTCTAAAATAATGAGATTTTCACGAACACCAAATGGATACCAAATTGTTCCTACGAACGATTTACAAATAAATTAATTTGCATCCAGCTTGATAAATGAGACCCAATGATTACTCGGTGGTAGAACTGCTAGCATCGCTCAACTTCAATGGGTAACAAAATCTAATCATTTATAAGGTTTAGCTTGCTCACTTTAAGAGCCACAGTCTGATTGGCATCGTTGACCATGGAGAACACCTCTCCAAACGTGCCCTCTCCAATCTTAATGCAGTGTTTCATGCATTTGGCAGGAATGCAATCATCAAAGAAAAGGGGGCCTTCCTGCTGACACTCCTGGTACACTTTTTCAGCATCACTGATGTCTTCGTTAGAAGATATCTACATGCAACAGAGGAAAATAAATGGGGGAAACATATCAGTCAAAAAACATTAAGGGAAGCATTAAAGTAATATACTTTCAAATGTACAGGTAAAGACCTAACCATGGAGGTATTGTTCATGCTGGAACGGAGCAGGTGAGAGGAAGCTCGATAAGACACTGGGGTGCCAAACAGATCTAGACTGGTGTTCACCAGCCCTGGATCCTTGAGATTGGAAAGAGCCAGCCGTCGAGGAGTTGGAAATGCTGCAAAACAAGTGAATAAGTATGAACACGTACAAAGTTTAAGACTGCTTCTAGAGGAGGAATCATTAGTGTGCATGTTTCTCAGACGCACCTGTTGTCTTCTTGTGTATGGACAGTGCAGCTTTGAGACGCCCCCAGGTGTGTGTTGTAAGCGAGTCTGGAGTGAAGCTGGTCAGAAAGGAGGAAAGGTTCAGCAGTTCTACACGGAGAGGGGTCTTAGGCAAGCCAATCACTTTGCTGCTCTGCAGCCAGCCACAAGCAGATTCCTGTGTTTAAAAATAAAGACCAACACAGAATAAAAAACACCAAACAATCCTCACTCTGCTTATTCCTACAAATTCAATAAAGGAAGTAATACATTACCCCCACGCGTGAATCGGCTCCAGTGGGCAGGGGGTCATTGGATGAGCGGTCTCCTGGTTTAGTCCTAGTTTTCTGCCTCTGCTTTCTGTTTTGTTCACCCACACCTCTCTTTGACCACCGGCTAGAATTCAAGCCACTCACGCATACTTTACGGCTGGTAGAAAGACCGTTGTTTTCTTTTGCCACCGGCATTTTACTGGGAGCTGTAATAGATGCAGGGGAGAGGGCAGATCGCATGAAGGAGGCAGACAGCCGTCTAACTAGCCCTCCAGTTTGCATTTCACTGCCGGATGATTGCTCTGCTGATTCAGTGCCAACCAAGCAGGGGAAATTCTTTAAGTTCCTGGCATTTTGGCGTCTTTTGGATTCTAAAGTAATAGGAGAAGCAACCTTGGCCTTCTGGGTCTCCATTATCCCCTGATGGGCCTGGTGGACATTGCCCAAGTCCAGATGCTGGAGGCAGACAGTGAGGCAAGAGGACAGGCACTCTACCTTAAGACGATCAGTCTGCATTTGGACTGAACTGCTGAGATCATTACTTGGAGGTGCAGAAAGAGAAGAAACGGACAAAATGGAAGATGTGCCGAGTGAAGAGGTTAAATGGCGAGCTTGGGTACTGGCGTCAGACATGGCATAATCTGAAGACATTTGACAGGCTTGCTTGTCATGGTAGCTTGGTATAGCAGCTGCTGAAGTGGCAGGACCCGCCTCCAATCTGGGTGGATATGTTTTCTCTACGTCTTGTTTCCCATTATCACTTTGATTTGAAAGAATGTCCAAGACATCTAGCTCCTCCAGCATGACGCAAGCCCTAACAGAGCACAGGATAATTTTTTATTTTTTTTAAGGTCTAAAAACATAAAACCACAAAATCTGATTTTAATTAAAAACTAGGGAATTTTACTATTTTCAGTAGCTGTGTATATTAACATATCACTTCTCTCTATAAAACAATCAAGTTAATTTACACCAGTATGCTCTTAACCAAAGAATACAGTGTATACAATTATACGTTAATCCGCAAAAACTACTCACATAATAATAATTTAAAAAAATCATGAAAATGTTTTAAAAAAAAAGGTTTATTAAAAAAACAAAAAAAAATTAGTTTTCATTTGATTATCATACAAGTATTCATACCCATCAATCAGTACTTTGTTGAAACACCTTGGCAGTGATTACACATTTAAACATGGGCATATCCGGGCAGGGAAAATTACAAGCTTGGCACACCTTGATTTGGTGTTCTAGAGCGTCACTAGGGCACGTCCTCCGAATTTAATGCTACTCTATGTGTCCACATGGTGCGAAACCAACCTGAATAATGGGGGCAGTATAACATCATGTGACACTGCGTCCACAACTGACTACACAAACTAGTGTTTGTCTCAAAGTGCCTAAATATGTACTGTTCTAGACCTTTATTGGAGTATTAACACTAACTGCTTTTGTTTTTATTTAAAAAAAAAAAAAAATCTCTCATGCAGCTTTCAAAAGGTACTGAAAGATGTTTTGCATACCAGTCTTCTGGATTTTCTAAAAGAATGCATTTGAATGCAAGGTCAGAGTTTTTGATTTGAGACACAGCTCAACGCAACAACCATGACAAAGGCAGATAGCTGTAAAGAAAGCAGAGCTCTTTAGTGGGTTTGACACTGCTGTGCATGAAATCCCTCAATGTTACAGTTTGACGTGGGATGTTTGGCTCTGATGTCCCATCTACTGGATGTTACTTTTAATCCTCCAGATGTACATAACCTATGCAGGCAAGTGTGAACAATGTCATTAGTAGTGTGTTTCAAGTCATTTGGTGTTGTAGGCGTACACCTCACCACAGTGAATTTTCCCCACCCCGATCTGATATCCTGAGCACTCAAGCAGGTTTTTCGCAAAACAAGTCTCTACTTTGACCTCATCCATCTTTGTTACAACCCTGACAAGCTTCCCAGTCCCTGCTGCCCACATGATGTTGCCAACACTGTGCATTACTGCAGGGATGTAACTGACCAAGTGATTGGCAGAGCCTGGTTTTCATTAGATATTACCCCTGTCAGTCAGACCACAGAATCTTGTTTTTTTTTCCTTCCAAAGACTGGGTTCCTTTTAGCTAACTTGAAGTGAGCAGTCATGTGACTTTTACTAAGGAGTGGTTTCAGTCTAGCCACTCTACAAGAGACTGTGTCCTTCTGGCAGGTTCTCTCATCATTACACAGGACCTCTGATGGTCCATTACAGCTACCTTCCAAAACCTTATTCAGCTCCCTGATTATAGCTTCAAAGATTAGCCAACATAACCAATTACACAGACCATGAAAAAATAATCAGTGTGGAGTTTTACACTTGATACATATACCAAAATGTCTAACACAGCGGTATTTAACCTTGCAAGTCGCAAAGTGGTGGCAGGGGGGTTGAGGGCCTATTTCTGGGTCACAGATTCTGACATGGACAGTCAACTGTCCACAAAAACAATTTAGCAGAGGTGAATCACATTGTAGAAATTTGAAAATGGGATGCCCCTGAGCTCATGATTTCGTGGTCTGAATACTTTTGCAAGTTTTTCAATTTGCAAAGAAAATAACTAAAAGATGCGCCACACTTTAGTCTAAAACTTTTTTGTGTATTCATATTACAAATTCACAAATATGTATAATAAAAACAGCTTACCTTCCTTTCAACTGCTTCAGGTCTGGCCGATCGGAGACAGATTCAATACTTGAGCGGCGTTTCTCCAATCTCAGCTGTGATTGTGCATTTGCATACTTTGCATGCGCCTCTATCTGTTGTACTGTCGCAGTTTTTGGGGTGTGCTTTGCACACTGTTTGCTCTTCTGCAGCATGCCACGTTTCTGTGGTTTGCTCATTAGCTCACTGGCTGTGCTTTCATTTATTGGAGGCTTGTCCAACTCATCACAGCTAAACGAGGAGATCTCACTGATCGAGGGCTCAAGGCAGTGTAGGTTTCGTTTAGAAACCACGGATGGTGTACTGCACAGCAGAGGGCGTTTACAGGACATCAGCTGCTCTTCAACATTGTTAAATGAGACTTCACGTAATACTGCGTCCGAATGTCTTTGCGCGCCACTGTGAAACACGACAGAAGGCTTAGTATCGGACTCCTGCTGAGTGGCGGGCTGAAATGAAACAACACCACAAAAAGTTTTTTGAATTATTCAAAGGTGTTGCTGGAAATTCCAAGCTGAGGAAAAAAAAAGAAAAGGAAAAAAAAAAGAACCAAAAGACACGAGAAAAACAATTATTCTCTCAGTAGAACGACAGACAAATTCCAAAATATTTCTATAGCCAGATCTATACAATGTTTCCTTTGTAACAGCCTTCTTTATGGCTCAGTTTTATCAACTTGTAGTAATGGTAAATGGTCTGCACTTATATACTGCTTTTTTAACCTTAGCGGTTCCAACCTTCGCTTTATACTGTGTCTCATTCACCCATTCTCACACACACACACCAATGTTAGCAGAGCTGCCATGCAAGGCACTAACTTGCCATCGGGTTCAGTGTCTTGCCCAAGGACACCTCGGCATGTGGAGTCACGTGGGCCGGGAATCGAACCGCCAACCCTACGATTAGTGGACAACCCGCTCTACCACCTGAGCCACAGCCGCCCATGTACTTATATATAAACATGTATTTTTGCGGTCTGCCATTTTCACGTGTTCCCTACACAAACGCTGCTTCACTGTGCGAAGACTGCCACACGGTGTAGTAAATATGCCTATTTGTGATACATCTGGATGTTCCAATCAAACAGCTGGACTAAGCAAGGTACGATTCTTCAAGGCTCCGAAAAGTTATAATAAATCAAGGCCCCAAGACTCGGATATTATCTGAAGAAAGGTTATGGAAGACTACCTTTATTTATAAAAATATCACAAGAATGGAAAAGTGGGATTGAATGATTGTCAGTTCAAAACATTTCGCTCTTTTGATATTTGCTTTTTACTCTCATGAGAAAGTAAAAAAGTCGTCAGTATGAATTTATATGGCAAATTCTGAACTACCAATCTTACACTGTTTAACTCGTTCACCCTCATAACTCCATAGATGTGGTGGATTAAACAAACTTTGACGAGTTGTACAACTTAGAAAATTGTAATTAAAAACATTCTTAACAATACTGACAAACAGTAAAGTTCTTCCAGGAGACATCTTGGCAAACATTTTGCTGCTAAAGTACATGCAAGTAAATTGTTGCTGGGGGTGAATGAAAAACATAATGAAAGCTGCTGGATTTTGCTGCAAAAATAAGACGCAAGTACAACAGTGAAAGTGTCCAGAAGAACCGGGACTGGGTCTGCAAGACGCTCAGTAAAACTTACAGTTCATTTCCTTATAAAATTGCACTAATTCTACCTGAGAATACTTTTTTCTTCTAAGCAAAGGGTCGTCACACCAAATACTGCCTTTGTTTCATTTATTACGGTTTAATGCACCTTATAGTATTTTTTAAAAAAATGGAGAAACATTTAATTTCATCATTTTTGAAGGCATCTTTGCTCTACAGCATTTCTTTGCATGTACCTAGGACTTTTGCACAATACTGTTAAATTTTATATATATGTATAATTATACACACACACACACACAGTGGGGGAAACAAGTATTGTAAGTGTCAACACTTTTCAGTAAACATATTTCCAATGAGGCTATTCACATGAAATGTTCACCAGACTTTGGTATTAACTCAAGAAATACAGAAATATAAAGAATTCACATCATTAAAGTCCATAAATGAAGTTATGTGTAATAAAGCAGAATGAGACAGGAATAAAGTATTGAACACGCTAACTGAAATGTATTTAATACTTAGTGGAGAAGCCTTTGTTTGTAATGACCGCTTCAAGATGCTTCCTGTATGAAGAAATTAATGGGCCGCAGTATACAGGTGTGATTTTGGCCCATTCTTCTAAACATATTGTCTTTAAATCTTGTTCAATTGGATTCAAGTCAGGTGATTGACTGGGCCATTCTAACACCTTGATTTTTTTTGACAGCTTCCTTTGCTGTACGCTTTGGATCATTGTCCTGCTGGAACGTCCACCCACATATCATCATCATCATCATCCTGGTGGATGGCAGCAGATTCTTCTCAAGCATCTCCCAGTAAAGGGCTCCATTCATCATTTCTTCAATTATATGAAGTCTGCCAGTACCATGTGATGAAAAACAGCCCCACACCATGATGCTTCCACCTCCAAACTTCACTGTTAGTTTAGTGTTTTTAGGATGATGTGCAGTGCCATTTCTTCTCCAAACATGGTGTGTAGTGTACCAAAAAATTCAATTTTGCTCTCGTCTGACCAGACTACACTCTCCCAGTATTTCTTAGACTTGTCCAAATGAGTTGTAGTAAACTTTAAACAAGCTTCAGCATGCCTTTTCTTTAGTAATGGAGTCTTGAGGTGTGAGCGTGAGCAGTGGAGTGCATTTCCTATTGTTTTCTCTGTGACGATGGCACCTACTACCTCCAAGTGTTTCTGGAGCTCTTTCCGAGTAGTCCTTGGCTCTTCTTCTACGCTTCTGACTCCCTAGTCAGAAATCTTGCGAGGAGCTCCTGTGCGTGGCCGGTTGATGGAGTGATGTTGCTTCTACTTGCGGATAATGGTCCCAATGGTGCTTACTGAAAAATTCATAAGTTTTGAAACACACCTGTATCCGATGCCATCAATATGTTCCGCAACAATAAGGTTGCGAAAGTCTTGGGAGAGCTCTTTACTTTTACCCATCATGAGATGTTTTTTGTGTGACACCTTGATAACAAAAAGCCTTTTTATAGACCATCAATTTACAACCCAGCTGCTGTTAATTTGAACAGGTAGGGGGTATAATTACTTATGGATTTCAGCTGGTTCCTTGCCTTACCTTGGAGAACTGCTTTTTCTTAGCGTGTTCAATACTTTTTTCTTGTGTCATTCCACTTTATTACACATAACTTTATTTACGGACTTTCATGTTGTGAATTATTTATATTTCCAGATTTCTTGAGTTAATACTGATGTCTGGTGAAAATTTCATGTGAATAACCTCATTGGAAATATATTGGCTGGAAAAAAATGTTGACGCGCTCAATACTTATTTCCCCTAATGTATACACACACATACAAGGTTGTGTTAAAAAATAAGCACACACACACACACTGTACACAAACATACACAGTATAAATTTTCTTACTCTCTGTTCAAACGGGTGCTTTTCAGATTGCAAGCGGTGCACTCTCTTGCGCTGTGTGACGAATCTATCCAAGTGGGGCAGACCGACCGAGTCTCCTTGCCTATTTGGAAAGAAGGAACCACAATATGTAGATATGTAGATATAGATAGACAGTTTAAAGTCTTATGAAGAACTACTTACTTTACATGTTTGAAATTAGAAGATGTATTCTGCCTAAAGGCATTTGAACATTTATTATTAGTGACAAAACAGTCACTCTCATTCTCACTGGTGCTGAGAACTGGCTTCTTTTTTCTTATCCTCCTTGTGGACTGACTGGCATGTTCCACCTTGCTGGATATGAAGTCATGTATGCCTGGTGAAGTGCTTGTGACTGCAGTCTTCTTAATTAGTTTGGTGCCTGGTTTCCTCCTGCGTATGGACATCATTGGTTAACTACAGGACTAATGGCAAATATTAAAAAAAGAATATCAAAAGAAATAATTTAAAAGCTTTGAGGTTTATACACAAGTTTTTATCTACAATGATTAACAGCATCAAGGACTATATTTGTTTAATGTACATTCCCCTCCAAAAGTATTGGAACAGCAAGACAAATTCATTTGTTTGTGCTATACATCAAAAACATTTGGGTTTGAGATCAAAAGGTTTATATGAGAGGAGGACTGATATTACTTCTAGATGGGTTAAACAACATAAAACATAGAACTGTTTATATAAGACCAGCTAATTTTTAGGTGAGCAAAAATATAGGAACAGATAAGTTTTGAAGTAAACAACACTTAATATTTGGTTGCATATCCCTTGCTTGCAGTAACTGCATCAAGCCTGTGACTCACTGACATCACCACATTGTTGGTTTCCTCTTTCGTGATGCTTTTACTACAGTCTCTTTCAGTTGTTGTTTGTTTGGGGATTTCTCCCTTCAGTCTCCTCTTCAGGTGGTGAAATGCTGCTCAGTTGGGTTAAGGTCTGGTGATTGACTTGGCCAGTCTAAAACATCCCCCCCAATAAAGTCCTTGGTTGAGTTGGCAATGTGTTTTGGATCATTGCCTTGCTGCATGATAAAGTTCCTCCTGATTCATTTGGATGCACTTCTCTGTAAATTGGCAAAGGGCTTGTATAAACTACTGAATTCATTATGGTGCCATCGTCATGAGTAACATCATCAGTAACCATGTTTCCATCCACATATTTTCATGCAAATTTTGGGATCTCAAATTTAAAAAAAAAAAAAAGCTGGACGGAAACACCAGATGCGAATAGAATCTACAAAATGTGCATTAAAAAATTGAGCATAATTGAGGTGGATAATTTTTTTTTATTCGATAAGAAAACATGCACATAAACTACGATGGAATCACATTAACCAAATAAATTCCTTGATGTGCATCTAAATAAATAAATAAATAAATAAATAATGTCATGTGACTGCTTCAACAAATCATGTGATTGGATAATTGGCTGATGTGATGGGATATTTAAGGCACATGGTCAACTTATACAGTGGAATGGCAGTGTTTGTTTTTCACACAAGTTAAATTTGCAAATTAGATGGAAACATGCCTAATAAAGAGTAGTGAGCCCATTAAGGATGAATGAACGGTGTTTATTTTTGGCTTATGATAGCTGTACCACCAGAGGGACACTGTGTGTTTGGGCCACAAGCACTAAATATAGTAAAAAAAATAAATAAATAAAAATTCACAGCATTGGGGCTATTGGGTACAAGGTAGGTCTCCTAAAGACAAAAGGCAAGAGGATCAAAAACAGCAGCTAAGCACTGCAATTCTACATAATTGGCTCTGATATCACGATAATTCCACTGAATAATACGAGTACTTCTCATCAAGTAGGCAATACATACACGCCTTATTCATGCCTTCGGGTCAAAAGTTCCGGGTGTCAGAGGTCACGGCCCTTGGTATTCAATATTAGTTAGATTAGGCTGCGGGCACACGGTGGCTCAGTGGTTAGCACGTTCGCCTCACACCTCCAGGGTCGGGGGTTCGATTCCCACCCTGTGTGTGTGCGGAGTTTGCGTGTTCTCCCCGTGCTGCGGGGGTTTCCTCCCCCAGTCTAAAAATCAGCCTACCTGATCTTTGGATCAGGTAGGCTGATTTTTAGATTTTTAAAAATCAGCCTACCTGATCTTTGGATCAGGTAGGCTGATTTTTAGACTGGGGGAGGACATGCTGATTGGCATGTCCAAAGTGTCCACATGTATGAACGGGTGTGTGAGTGTGTATGTGATAGTGCACTGGGATGGATTGGCACCCTGTCCAGGGTGTACCCCGCCTTGTGCCCCATGCTCCCTGGGATAGCCTCCAGGTTCCCCGTGACCCTGAAGAAGGATAAGCGGTATAGAAGCTGGATGGATGGATGGATGGATGGATGAGACTGCTCTGTTGATACTTTGATTCTGACTGGTCAGGTTCTGAGTATCTAGCTTTTGGGACACAAAACCATCACAGTATAACAGCCTCTTCAAACAAGAGAAAACACAACGGTGAATATTACCTTGGGGCTGTTCCTGGAATAAAAATACTTTCCTCGTCACTCTCCAGCTCTTTCAAAGCTTCCATAGCTTTCTGCTTCGCCATGCGCACAGTCCTGGAGCTGCCTGCAGCCGTGCTTTTTTTGTTATTGGTTTTCCTTTGGAGACAGAGAGCAGAAGTGAATTTCAGAACGTAAATCATACCGTCCAAATCTATAAGACGTAAGAGATGAAACAACAGAGTTTTGCGCACAGATGCTTTACATTACCGTCTCTTGGACGTGGGCTCTGGGAGAGACTGATCAGATGATGGTGTACTGGAGAAGGAGAACACTTTCTTTCTCAGGTCAGGAGAAAACCATTGTTCCACTCTGCGCTTCTGTTTGCCATAGGTCTTCAAATATGACGGTTTACTTGGACCAAACACACTCATCCTGTAGTGGTTTTTTTGTAATCCCCAAAGGTAAACTGAAATGCATCATAAGACAAAACATGGTCTCCAACTTAAACGGATTTCACTAGATCCAACCACCTTGTTGAACAACTTTTATCTGTACAATGGTATTATACCATCTCTGAAGAGCTGTTGTTGGATAATAACTGCATTGTCAGAAAACACATAACCTGAGTGTTGTATTCCAAATAACACTACTGATAAAGCAATGATCCTTTACTGAATCCAGGTAACCTTGCTACTGAAACATTTAACCACAGTCTAAGAGGATAAGACTGGATAAATAAATAATTACAGTACTGTTAACTATCTCAGATATCATTTTACTTACAAATTAATGACGTTTGGATGCCTAATTATATTAACAACAGCTAAATACATATGAACACAAGTTAGCTAACATTAGCTAAAACCTTATTTAGGGCGGTTACTAACACAAGTCTAACAGCCTAATTAAAAAATCAACCAAACGTTTAAAAACAACCTTTTTACCTTATATGTCTTTCGACGGTGACAATTTCAATGAAAATGTCATTCGCTAAGCAAAGTTAGGATTTGAACGTTGAAATATTAAACGTGTGTTAAAGACAACGGATAACTGTAACCATGTTGGCAAAGCGCTTCTCGTTCAAACTGATGGACGCTTTTGATTGGCTGCGAGTCTTCGGGCCAGCCCCCTACTGACTTAGTAGTAGTAGTAGTGATGTGTGGTGCATGAATGATTCGTTCATTTTGAACGAATCTTTACTATGACTCGGAACAATGAGATTTCTTGGAGTGTGATTTGTTTACGGACAGACAGACAGACAGACAGAGAGAGCGAGAGAGAGAGACAGAGAGAGATTTTAATTATATTCTGCTGAAATGAACGAAATGACTCGAAAAAAGATTCGTTCATTTTGCTGAACGAGATTCAAAGATCCGAGTCAGTAAAATGATCCGAACTTACCGTTAGTTTGCTTCTTCTTCTTTTTCTTTTCTTTCTATTTTTTTTTTGGTGTTTTCTGGCGGTTGGCGAAGCAGCATTTGGGGGAATTACTACCGCCACCAACTGGCTGCAGTTTATTAATTCGGATTTTTCATTCCACATTAAAAGGTCCAGTAGTTAAAAAAATCTCCAAAAGATATGAGGAAGAAAGAACTGAGCTAGAGATGCAGATTGGAAAGCAAAACATGACACTAGAGAACTTTCTGGGAAAAACATCTGGAAAAGTGCACCGTCCAGTAATAAATTATCTGAAAAATACTGGGATAAATGAGAGACTTTAGTAATTTAGTATGAATATTTAGTATATAGTTATTTATTATTATTATTATTAGTAGTAGTAGTAGTAGTGTTATTACTTTTTTCTTTCCCTGCCAAGCTACTGCCCACACTCCAGTCCAGTAGATGGCGGTAATGCACCTTAAGTTGGTTTTCCAACCACCATTAAAACCAAAAGAAGAAGAAGAAGAAGACAAGGCAGCGTGTGGAATTCTTCAACAACATGTCTACTTTTTTGGTCAAGGTTTTGGTGTCACAATGTCATGATATCGAGCGTACACTGGACATGTTATGCTGGCCGAGTTGTTCGTGGCCGGAAGTAGAGCGGGTTGAAGCCCTTGGTTTATTTATCAGAGAGCTTGTCCTCAACTCGCACTCCAGTGCAGAGGTTTATAATGGGTTTAAGACCAAGGAACGTTTTATTTGTAAAGTGCAATCAGTTATCTGGAACCACTGTGTACCACTGCTGAAAATGATCTCAAGTGAGAACATTGCATCTCGGGAGGAAAGTGTTCCCCAAACTAGTAAGAGGAAGGAGATGCTCCATGCCACTTGTGCACTTCTTCTGATCTGTGTGAGGGAGTGTGAGACTGACTCCCTGGAGGAAATAGCACGTTTTGTTTTACCTGCGTTGTCAGGAAAGACTGACAGACATGGGGACACGCAGCAGTTGGATGTTGATGTGGCCATAGAAGTTCTGGCAGTATTGCTCTCAGGTGTTTCATCCAATCCTGCCTTAGCTAAGAAATCCCTGTCCTGTACTCTTTGTAGTGTGAAGGAGCTTTCAGACACTTGGGTGTCCAAAATCATTGTCCGTATCTGGTTCACGTGTCTTAACTCCTCGAATAGAGAAATGCAAGCAGACCTTCTCTCTTACCTTTGGGGGGATTTACTGGCCTGGTGTGAGCTGGAGGGCACAGAAGTGGTGACTGCACGCCTTCTGCTATGCCTTACTGCCCTTTCTGACTTCCTCTTCTCGGTGGATGAAAGGAGCTCCAACCCAGAGATGTCTCACACTTTCTTCAGAGTGGTCCAAGCTGGACTTGTACACAAGGACACTGTGTCTCGGAAGAGGGCACTTTATCTACTGAATAGATGTGTCTCGCTGGCAGAGGCACACGATGGACATATTAATATGTGTGAGACAGGTAAGGTGTTTGGTGGTGTTATATGTTTTTTTTTGTTGTTGTTTTGTTCCAGATATTCCAGGTGAACTGTGTGTAAATTATCTCGATTCTTTCCAGAAGAATTTTTTTTCAAATGGAAAGCAGAGCAAAGATCAGTGCTTCGAGAGTTTTGGGATGCGTACGCCCTGGTCCTGGAGACTCTTGAGGAATACCAGGTATGTAGAGTCCTCAGTATTCTCTTCTTTTTTTTTTTTTTTATAGAAATTTTAGTTTTTCTTTACAGAGTAAAAACAGTATGATATTCCTGCATAGCTGGTTCAGTGAAAATGGGATTAATGTACTGTGCATTTTCCCATATATATATATATATATATATATATATATATATATATATATATTTGTATTTAGTCGCAGTTTGAAATGTTATGAAATAATTAGAGACTTTAAGAAAATCCTCTGTACTCAATTTTGGTATTTAGGTATATTTTTTATTTATTAGATAGCATATAAATTATTTGCTTTGAGGATTCCATAAATATCCATTCAGTACGTTTACATGGACAACAATAATCCGATATTAACCTGATTAAGACGATACTCTGATTAAGAAACTAGCATGTAAACAGAGATTATTGATGACCTTAATCTGGCTAAAGTCATACTCGAAGTAAACACAAATCAAATTAAGACGTGTGGAGTATTCCTGTTTTAGTCGCATTATCGAAGTGCATTACAGACATGTACACACCTTAATCACACTATTAATGTCGCGTGGGAGTTTTCACTGCATTTTGCAACAGGACACTTACACACACGGCAGCACGCAACCGTTTGACGGCAAACAAGAGAGCACGGCCACGTCCCAAACTGTGTGTTTGCCTCCTACAGTATATAGGTGAAATACATGTATTTCTGCTACTATACAGTAGGTAAGTACGCGGTTTGGGACGCAGCCCACGGCTTCAAGCAGTCGTCTATTTGCACGTATAGCATGACAAATAATTAACTGCGCTTGAAGCTTTTGTAAAATTAAAAATGAAACAACCAGAACTGTATACGGTACCATAACGTAGACGTATGTCGATACGTGAAATTCTGGAGGGACGGCGTGACGCGGGGACATAATGACGTGTGCCGTTATTCGATCTATGTTCTATAACATGTAAAACGTGAACATGAAAGGAGTATTCTAAAAATGACTCATGTAAACACCTTAATCACAAAATTGTCTTACACAGAATAAGGTCAATAATTAGATTACTGCTGTCCATGTAAACATAGTCAGTGATTCAGTTTGTCAATCACATTTAGAGATGTTTTAATGTTTCTGTTCACTGTACATGCTTCAGCGAGGACAAGATTTATCTTATGCGCCATGCATTGCACATACACAGCAAAGGGGAATTGCTGAACTGAGGCTCCATCATATGCCTGAGCAATTATGGGAATGTCCGTCAGCCGACACGATTACAATCCTTCTTTAATGCAACAAAAATCCCTGCAGCTTCAAGAGAATCAAAACAGTCAACAAGGCAAATAAATCGCTCCTTAAACGTCCCTCAGAGTATATAATGCAAACAGAAAGTTGCTCAGTCTTCGAGGACTTTGCTTCATCAGCAATAACAGCAAGAAAACCTGTCTCATGTACTTCCTTAGATATTTCTTCACTAATGAGCTCTGCACACGATGCAGTCATTTCGTTCTGAAAGCCTTGGCTTGTGCAGTTGAAATATTTGGACTGCATGGATTTGAAATCAGAATTATACTTTGAGGGGAAAAAAACCATATGCTCAAATAATTTCCCCTTGTTTCTGCATCAGTGTCCTCATGGTGTCTGCGGAAAGGCAGGCCTATATTAATTTTACGATATTAACAGATTTGCACAAGTACGGTCTGTTTTTTGTCCACTGTACCTTGATGGCTGTGGGACAGCTGTGCTGCCACAGATCCCGATGTACCAGCCTGTTTGTAGCTCTCCCACATCTTCATGCTTGTTAAATGTATCCAATTTGGTGTTTAGGGAAAGAAGAAAGTGTGGGCTGTTTCGGCACTATAGCTTTCTCTCCGAGGTCGTTGACCTATCCAGATGTGGCAGAAGGTTGAGTGGGTTGCTCTGCCGACAGGGTGGCGGTGCTGCTAGTTCCAGTTCTCAGTGTTCTCTGATGCAGCCTCCATTGCTGTGTCAGTGTTAGCAGTAGTGGAATTCATCGTGGAAGCGTCAGAGTTCGAGCCCCCCTCTCTTTTAGTTGTGGGTTTTTTAAAAAAAATGGTGATTTATCCATTTTCTTTAGTTAGCCTGCTATTTGGCATATCTGTAAACTAAAGCGGGAACAGAACGAGAAGAGAATCCACTCGCGTACCGTGATACTTTGAGATTTGCGAGGTGAGAGAATTAATAGTAATTAAAAATTATTTAGCCTTAACTTTCTCGTTCTACCCACTAAAATAATAAGACAGATAAACTAAGAAAATATTAATTCTATTAGTTTTATTTTTTTGTTCATGGCTGAGACAAACTGCATTAGCGATAATGAAACTCGAGGCACACAGCAGCAAAAGCTGGCTAGGAAAGAAATAAATTTTTCTAGCCAACACGAGGTGAGTTGAAACAGCTCTTATGCAGTATGTTGTTTTTGATGATCAGCCACTCAGTTTTTGATAACGTGGAATTCTGATGCAACAAAATAAAAACATACTTATTTGGCAGCCGGGACATGCTTGAGCTTTAGCTGTGGACAGAGAGGACATGGAAGGGATTCAAATCTGCTCCACTTGGACTCTCCACTGGTATCCCACAAGGCTCAGTACTTGGTCCTCTTCTGTTCTACCTCTATACTTGATCTCTTGGTGAGGTCATATCATCACATTGGTTTTGCACATCACTGCTATGCAGATACACACTCAACTCATCATCTCCTTCCCTCCATCAGACGCTCATGTTTCTGCTGAGATCTCAGTTTATCTGGCAGACATCTCATCATGGATGGCAGCTTATCAGCTGAAACTTAATCCCAGCAGAACTGCTGTTCATCCCAGGTGATCCATCCCCATGTCAGCATCTTGTGATCTCCCTGGACAACTCTCTTATCTCACCTGTGTCCACTGTGTGCAACCTTGCGGTAACCATGGATTATCAACTGTCCTTTTCCTCTCGCATCTCATCTCTCATCTGACACACTCATGTCAATTTCTCCTTTACAACATCAGAAGGATTCATCCATTTCTGTCCACACAGGCCACTCAGCTGCTTGTTTAGTCGCTTTTCATTTCAAGACTGGACTACTGTAACTTGCTCCTGGCAGGTCTGCCTCTGAGCACCGTTCGACCTCTGCAACTGATCCAGAATTCAGAACTTGTTTTCAACCTTACTAAGTTCTCCCACACCACCCCATCGGTACATCTTACTCCACTGGCTTCCTGTAGCTGCCCGCATCAGATTTAAAACACTGATGCTTGCCTACAAAGCCAAAAACGGACCAGCACCCGCTTACCTCACTTATCACACCCCGCAATGCACCATGCTCCCTCCAATCCTCTAGCACTTATATCCTTACCTTTTTCCTGGTGCCTGAAAAAAATCACCATCAGATATATGGACCTGGTTTGCATTTTACGCAAACAATAGGCGCGCAACAATAGTTGTTTGCAAAATACGCAAGGCAAGATTGGCATGTCAAAAACGTATTTACTCACCTCAAAAGAAAGCACCCCAAAGTATGTGCTGCATGCCAGACAACACAGGGACCACAACGGCAATAGCACCACAGCCAAAAATGGGGCTCAATCAAACAACAAAATAAGGTGCTACTTATGAGAAATCAAGTATGCATTGGAAAGGCATCACGAACGCCACAACATTTTACCTGGTCACGGATAGAATACCTATTACACCCTTGAATGGGTAAAACCGTTGGGAGGGGGGAACGGGTTTAAAACAATTTCTAAAAATCCTTATGACTACCACGATCAGTTCTCCCCTGTATAAAAAATGCAGAGAGAAGTGCAATAAAGACCAAAACAATTAATCTTGAATAGCTTATTTTCCATCCATCCATCCATTTTCTATAACGCTTATCCTTCAGGGTCACGGGGAACCTGGAACCTATCCCAGGGAGCATGGGGCACAAGGTGGGGTACAAGGTGGGGTACACTCTGGACAGGGTGCCAATCCATCACAGGGCACAATCACATACACATTCACACACCCATTCATAAACTACGGACACTTTGGACATGCCAATCAGCCAACCATGCATGTCTTTGGACTAGGGGAGGAAACCGGAGTACCCGGAGGAAACCCCCGCAGCATGGGGACAACATGCAAACTCCAATAGCTTATTTTTAAGGAATTGTAAATAAAAATTTAAACCAACTCCAAAACCAAATATTCCATGTTTAAACAGATTTAAATACTCACTTGCCTGTCAATCGCCTTTCCATTTATTGCACTATTAAATGCTGAAGGCTTTAGAAGAGATGACATACTTTTTGGTTAGCATTTCTAAATATGCTGTCAATGCTTGACTTTTTTCATTTTGTGAAACTTTATTCTATTTCTGTGATTTTGCTTCCTTATAGAGCTATTTTTAAATCAGTAGTGGAAGTTTTTGGTTGCTGGAAAATAGTCTTAAAAAATCAACATGGAAATTATTTGTGATCATATAGTGGATCCTGTGCCAGTCTGAAATAAAATATAATATATAAAATATTTTTGCCCGATCACCCAGCCTTAAGAGAAGCCACAGCATTAGAAATGTGTTGGGATCAGGCAGCAGGAGCACATATTGCTCAGACGAGAGTTACTTTATAATATTTTGTTGTATAGCCAGTACTAAGGGAAGCGGTTATTCCTCGGTGCTTCTTCTTCTTTTTCTTTTTCTTCTTCTTCAACCCATAGAACCATGTGGTAAAAAGTTGTGAAATTTTCCATTCTGATTGGGAAAGATCTAAGGAACTTTCTGACCAAATCTGGGCCAAGTGCTTCCAACACTTTAGCGCCACCAGGACCAACCTTCCCTCCAGGACTGGTATTCATGTCAGAAAACAGTCTGGGAGAAATATAAAGGACCCCTCACACACTGCACTTAGCCTGTTCAGACTCTTACCCTCTGGCAGGTGCTACAGACTAATCAGGACAAGAACCTTCCCATAAACCTCAATTCATTCTCTATTTTTTACTTTTACACTATACCTTTTTTCATTTTATGTGCAATATCATACCCATGTGGAATACCAATACCATGTGCAATATTTATTTACTATATAATACATATACTGTTTTCTAACAAGGTAATCACTGCACTGTAATATTACTTTACTGTCATGCTTCAATGTATTATTAGTTCTCTGTGAGTGGTTTTTAAGAATATTTTATGTTTGCTGTCTTTCAGTGGTCATTAGATTATGTTTGCACTGTAAACTGCCATGTGGTCATTGGGTTTGTTGTGTAAGCCAGAGCCGTATCTCCCTGCAGTTCTCCCCTGGTTTCACACTGAAGCTAAGCAGGGTTGAGCCTGGCCAGTACCTGGGTGGGAGACCTTCTAGGGAGCACTAAGGTTGCTGCTGGAAGTGGTATTAGTGTGGCCAGCAGTGGGTGGTCTGTGGATCCTAATGCCCCAGTATAGTGACGGGGACACTATTCTGTAAAAACAGCACAGTCTTTTGGATGAGACGTTAAACCGAGGTCCTGACTCTCTGTGGTCATTAAAAATCCCAGGACACTTCTCCTAAAGAGTAGGGGTATAACTACAGTGGCAAAATTTCCCCATTGGCCCTTCTCTATCATGGCCCCCTAATAATCTCCATTCCTGAATTGGCTACATCACTCTCTCCTCTCCTATAATAGCTGGTGTGTGGTGGGAGTTCTGGCGCACTATGGCTGCCGTCACACAATACAGGTGGATGCTACACACTGGTGGTGGTTGAGGATTCCCCCCCAGTAATCCCCCATAGGATCCCTATAAACCAGCAGCAAATTCCTTGTATGCTCAGGCATATTTGGCCAGTAAAGTTGATTCTGATTCTGAATGCCACTGGCACCTGGACTCCTCTGGAACATTTGTGAGGCTCTTGTCTGTATTCTGCAGCTCTGCTTTCACTACAGTTATCCCAGAGCTGCTACATAAGAAGCTCAGCCAGTTCAATCTGACTGTCTCCATCTGCGAATGAATCACTGACTTACAGTCAGATAGTAAACAGTGTGTGAGATTCGGTTAAACATGTGAAACTGTTTGACTCTTGACACTGATTCTTTACAGTGCTGTTTTCTTCCTGCTCTTCTTCTTGTACAAATTACTGTCTCTGGTCATCTGTCAGTCAAACTACAGGTTTCCTGACTGGCATTATATCCACCAGTGCCAACTTGATGCAGTCAGAACAACCTGGACCTTATGGCTGTGACAGTAGCCATGACAACCGCACCGCCGCAGTGGTAGTTTGCCACCGTAGTGGTGGCGTGCCACCTGCGGTAGTGTCACATCACACGCCACGTTAATGTTTCTGCTTAAGTGGGCACTATGACAAGTACAAAGTACAACGTTTTGTCTACAAGTGTAGTAATAATAATAACAGTTGCTATATTGTATTTATAGCCTACCCTTATAGCGGGAGATTTTCTATTAATACACAAATTACTTAATCATAATCGAAACCTTATATGGTGGTGTCTGTTAGTTTGGTGAGGGTGTGTTTGAGTGCAGCAAAATCCAGTCAGGCGAATTCTTCAATTTCACTTCGGAATTTTGGATTTGTGCTTAACGAGAGAGAAACGTGCGTGTGTTTCATTCCATCTCTATTATCCACTTCTTTGCCGGTCAATCACAATACCGTATCCCACAGCGCCCTCAGTCTGTTTCTTACTGCAACAACATGACACAGTAAGGCTGCATTTGAGTTGTTTCATGACGGAAGTGCTAATATAAAGCATCATTTAATTTTTTCATATTTAGGTTATTTAATTAAGCTTCTAAAATGTTATATATATATATATATATACATATGTGTATATATATATATACATATATATGTGTGTGTGTGTGTGTGTGTGTGTGTGTGTGTGTATATATATATATATATATATATATATATATATATATATATATATATATTACACATACAATAAAAATACATATTGTGTGTGTATATATGTGTGTGTGTGTGTGTGTGTGTGTATATATATATATATATATATGTATATATATATATATATATATATATATATATATATATATATATATATATATATGTATATGTATACACACACACACACACACACACACACACATATATATACACATACATATACATACTCTTCCAACCAGCATTTACTATTAATGCTTCAATTGCTAGTAAAACTGACATTTATGAAATTATACTGTCAGTCCTTCATTGGTGCATCACTTCTGTTACAGAAAAAGTTTAAAGCAGACTTTATTTTTCTTCCTTTGACAGCAAAGAAATAGTTCTACACAGCCTTTACTGAATTTATCTAAACATTATCCATAACATTTTTGTTAGGGTTCTGCTTTTGCTCATGCCAAGGACAGGCTATATTGCCTCTGAAAAGATCATCAACTTACCATGTATCCAGGAACTGTACATGCCACGGGTAAGGAAGCAAGCAAGAAGCATAAAAGCTTAGCCTTCCCACCATTTGAGTCAGCATTTTTCAGAGTTTACTTGTTGGCAAATGATTTCGCACTACTAAAGCCAAAACTGCATGCCCTAACAGTTGAATCAGCTCTAACTGGACTCCAGTAAAAACATTGAGTGGGAAACTGTTTTGCATGTGTCTGGCACTTTTGTGTTGTTTTTAATGTAATCTTTTGTATCATGCTACTGTATTATTGTGTTGCACCATGGGCCTGGGGAAACTGTATCAAACCCCCCCTGTCCTAAAAGTAGACAAAGAGAACCCAGTTAAAAAATTGAGACAAAAACATTATACTTGGTCATTTAATTATTGAGAGAAATGATCCAATATTATATACCTGTGAATGGAAAAAGTATGTGAACCTGTAGGATTAGCAGTAATCCTGAAGGTGAAAATAGAGTCAGGTGTTTTCAATCAATGGGATGACTATCAGGTGTGAGTGAACACTCTGTTTTATTAAAAGAGGATCTATCAGAGTCTGATCTTCACAACACATTTATGGAAGTGTATCATGGCACGGACAAATGAGGTTTCTGAGGACCTCAGAAAAAGAGTTGTTGATGCTCATCAGGAAAAGGTTAAAAAAAACCATGTCTAAAGAATTTAGACTTCACCAATCTACAGTCAGACAGATTGTGTACAAATGGAGAAAATTCAAGACCTTTGTTACCCTCCCAGGAGTGAAGCCCAACAAAGATCACTCCAAGAGCAAGATGTGAAATAGTCTGCGAAGTCATAAAGGAACCCAGGGTCACTTCTAAGCAATTAAAGGCTTCTCTCACATTGGCTAATGTTAATGAGTCCACCATCAGGAGAACACTGAACAACATTTGTGTGAATGGCACACAAACAGAGTTGCAAGGAGAAAACCACTGCTCTACAAAAAAAAATAAAAACTTTGTTGATTGTCTGCAGTTTGCTAATCACGTGGACAAGCCAGAAGGATATTGGAAAAATGTTTTGTGGAAGGATGAGACCAAAATAGAAATTTTGGTTTAAATGAGGTGTTTAGAGAAATAAAAACACTGCATTCCAGCATAAGATTCTTATCTCGTGTGAAACATGGTGGTGGTATTGTGATGGTTTTGGCCTTGTATTGCTGCATCTGGGCCAAGGCGACTTGGCCAATTCATTCTAAATTATACCAGTGAATCCTAAGGAAAAATGTCCCAACATCGGTCCGTAAACTGAATCTCAAGAGTAAGTGGGTCATGAACCAAGACAACGACCCTAAACACAAAAGTCATTCTACCAAAGAATGGTTAAAGCAGAATAAGGTTAATGTTTTGGACTGGCCAAGTCAAAGTCCTGACCTTAATCCAATAGAAATGTTGTGGAAGCAAGCAGTTCATGTGAGGAAACCCACCAACATCCCAGAGTTGAAGCTGTTCTGTACTGAGCAATGGGCTAAAATAAATCCACGCTGATGTGCAGGATCAACAGTTACCGGAAATGTTTAGTTGCAGTTATTTCTGCATAAGGGGGTCACACCAGATACTGAAATTAAAGGTTCACATACTTTTGCCACTCACAGATATGTAATATTGGATCATATTCCTCAAAAGAATAAATGACCAAGTATATTTTTGGTTCCATTTGTTTAATTGGGTTTTCTTTATCTACTTTCAGAACTTGTGAAAATCTGATGATGTTTTAGGACATAAATATGCAGAAATATAGAAAAATCTAAAACTCCAGCTCCACTGTATAAAAAACCAGTATAAAGTTTTGTGATTGTAATTGTGTTATTCAGTTATACTTTGTGAAATCTTTCTATTTACTAATTTCAACTCTTACCTTTAGATCCATGTGATTCGACCTGTACTAAGCCGAATTGACATGCTTGTCAAAACAATTTCAACAGATACTCAAGGTGAGTCACATTTATTTTCGTCTCATTGGATCAGTCTGCAGGTTCCTAGCAGTTTATTTCCTGATTTCTTGGTACTCTCTACGCAGGCAGTGGACTGATTCATCCATCCTGGTTACTGTGTGTGTATCAGCGCATGTTCCACAGTGAGAACAAGGCTGTAATAAAGGAGGGAGTCACTCATCTGTTAGGGCTACAAATGCTTCAGCATCCTTTTTTTGCCCTTGCTTTCTCCCAGGTAAGTCCTACAAGTCCTAATGACTTATTAGTGGTTTTCAAACTGATGCAGATTAATTGAAGGGGTTTTCAGTTGTACATTTAATCAGTTAAGATGATAAAAGCATTGTCCACTAAAGTACAATGCATCACAATATTGTTCAAAGCTACAGGATGTAAGATTTTGGAATTTCTTCCTCTTTGGAAGAAAAATGCTATGGTGTGGTATTTGAGGAGCATTTAAGTTGAGGAGTAGGCCATGAGATGCTGTGAGTAGCACAAGACTGTGGACCCAAGGGTGAAAATTCAACAATCATGGCAGTGCCCTGCTGGTAACGCCTGAATGGACTAACTGCGCTTAATCTGGAAATTTAAAGGGGTCAAAAAACAAGTAAATCTAAACCCAACTGAGTAACAACAAGCCTTGTGCAGTTGGAATATAGATAGAGGATTCTGTACGGAGGCGGACCTAACGGACTCGGAAGCATTTATCAACCACTACTACCAGCTGCACAATATGGATTCCAAAGCTGACAACCAAAGCAAAACCCCACCCCCAAATAAAAACTTTTGTGCACGAAGAACTCTGCGCTAGTTGGAATATGCACATAAACACATTCAAAGCATAGAGAAAGCAAACACTGAACTACAGTCAACTGTCAAAACATTAACTGAGCAAATAGAAACAGTAAAAAAGAAAAGAAAAGGACCTAATGAAGGAAACGATGCTCCACTTACAAACACGATGCATGCGGGATAATTGAATCTTTACAGGTACACCCTGAAAACTCACCCAATGATCCAGAGACACTGGTAAACGACTTCATGAAGACACAGCTAAAACTCCGTGGGCATCCTTAATGGGAGTGAATGGCTCAACAGAGACCACAGCATCAACAGTATGGGAAACAGAAAAGCAGTAATCGGAGGAAAAAACTGACAAAACTGCAGTTTGTCATCATATAAGAAGAGAAAACAATTGAAATTAGAAACTCAACTACAACAGAAGATGAAATAATTATCAGATAGATACACTAAGAATTTAGATGATCAAACACTAACCAGAATTGAGGAATACCCAAGACCAACTGGAAGAAATCATACACACAAAAAAATTATTTTAAACCCACAGTTTATTATACATCAACTAAAATATCATAATTTTGAAACTAACAATAAATTACTTGGCAAATCTTTTACAGCATAAAACAGTAATCTTAATAATAAGAAACTCTGCAACATCACACAAAATCTGCCCTAGAAAGAAATAACACTTTTCACACATTCTATAATAAGCAATATTCATCAAAACAAGTACTAAACCAAACCTATTCTTAAAAATCCATAGCCCTACCTCAACTCTCCAAAGAAATAGCTAACACTCTTGATGCTCCTCTATCATCAGAAGAACTTCATAAAGCAAGACTAGAAACAGTGACTACGTTTACATGGACAGCAGTAATCTAATTATTGACCTTACTCTGATTAAGATCATGTGATTAAGGTGTTTACATGAGTCGCTTTTAGAATACTCCTGTCATGTTCCCGTTTTACATGTTTTAGAACATAATTAGATTAACAGCCCGCGTCATTACGTCACCGCGCCACGCCGTCCGACGTCCCTCCAGAATTTCACGAATCAACATACAGTTCGTCTTCGTTATGGTACCGTATACAGTTTTGGGTGTTTTTATTTATTTTTTTTATGAACGCTTTAAGTGCAGTTAATTATTTGTCATGCTATACGTGCTAATAGACAACTGCTTGAAGCGGTGGGTGTGTCCGAAATCGCGTAGTTACCATCTATATAGTAGCCGAGATACATGTATTTTTCCCCACTACAGGCGTATAGTAGGAAAGTATGCAATTTGGGACACAGCCGAACTCTCTTGTTCGCCGTAAAACGTAAAACTGCTGTGTGTGATCGTGTCCTGTCGCAAAATGCGGTGAAAACTCTCACACGACGTTCATAATGTGATTAAGGTGTTTACATGTCACTACTACACGTCCATAATGCGACTAAAACAGGAGTACTCCACCTGTCTTAATTCGATTATTGCTTACTTCGATTATGACCTGAATTAGATTAAGGTAAGTAAAAATTGCTGTTTACATGGTAGTTTCTTAATTAGAGTATGGTCTTAATCGGATTAAGAGTGGATTATTGTTGTCCATGTAAACGCAGCTAGTGACCCCCACATTAATCCATCCCGATCAGACAGGCTTTAGCAAAAAATTACTCTTCGGGTACCATTTGTAGCTTATTTAATTTGGTACATATTTCTGATCAATACAATCATTGAATAGCAGGACGCTGAGGAAGTATTTTTGACAAGGTCAACTGGACAGTTCTATTCCCACACATTATACAAATTTGGCTTCGGGGAGTTGTTCATCCATTGAATAAAAATTCTGTACACTTCACCAAAAGCCACAGTCACAACAAATGGGATCGCTTCATCCGCATTCACACTTCACTGAGGAACACGGTAAGGATGTCCACTCTCCCCTTCACTGTTTGGCATTTTGATAGAACCACTCACATTAGCAATAAGACAGAAAGGTAAAATCAGTGGAATTCATGTCACAAACACACAAGATTAAATTAGCCTCTATGTGGACTATTGATGTTTCATTTCAGGAAACATCAATAATCATCAATACTTTTTCCAAAATATCAAACTACAAAATAAACTGGAATAAATCCACCATACTCTCGCTCTCTGATGAGGCTTGGGATTCCACAGTTCAGTATTCAATTCTTCTACTCCGTGTTGGAAATATTAAGTACTTCTAGGCATTAGCATCTCCTCCAGGCTGTCAGGTTTGTTCTCACTAAACTACACTCCACTGCTTAAAACAAATAGATGATGACCTCAGATTACTTATCTCTTCTCCCTGTCATGCCTACAGAAAAATGGTTTCAATTGCTTAATTCTTAAATCTCACATTTTTACTGGAGGAATAAAAAAATAATATTGTTAACTGCAATATTAAGTGAAATGCCTTCATCTAAGCAATAACATCTCATGGATATAACTGGAACAAACATACTGTAAAAAGCACACACTTGCAGATTTGCCTTTTCTCAACACATTGCTCGAGAAGCACACCTGTTTTTAAAAAAACACGGTTATCTCCACAACTCTGACAGCCTGGTGGAAAGCTTCGAGAATCACCAATTCTATTATAACCCCATCTGGCGCAATCCAGACGTCCACCTTCACAAGACTCCTATTTACACCCGCACATGGGAACAGAAAGGAATTACACATTTTTTCATTATCTCTTCAACAATAATCACTTCCTGTCATTCAAAGATTTGGCCCAGAAATACAAATTTGGGAGCCAGCAGTTTTTTTCAACATGTACAAATTTAATCAATTATCAGAAGTAAAAATCAACACAACTGATAATAAACTTAATCCTTCAATATATTAAATGACATAATCCAATTTAGAGATCAGACCATTTTTTTTTTTCAAAATTATACAAACTACTAGTCAACAGGGCTGTAGTTAGGGAGTTCTGGGCCCCCTGAAAAAATACTGTGGGCCCCCAATATGTGGCATGGAGGGCAAACATCTATGGTGCCATTCAACCTAATAGAGATTTCTTACTAAATAACAAAACGGACAACATAAATGCAAATAAAGGTTTTTATTTAGCAGATGCAAAACACATAAATATAAATTAAATATAAAAACAAATAAATAGATGGCAAAAATCACTTTCATGGTCTATTTACTTATAACAACACTTATTTCAAAAGTTGATATAAATATTACATCAAAACAATAGCATTAAGCCATTAATAACTTAAGTTTTCAAGCAATTATTCAAGACAAATTAATTAAGAATTACAAAAGACAAGAAATTAATCATATAAAACGAATAAAAAAAGTACCAGCAATATAAAAAGTCTTTCCAGTCACACTTTCAGAAATGGAAAAGAATGCAGTCTTTTGCAAGTGAAATATTTCAAGCCTTTTTTTTAATCTTAATGATTACGGCTTACAACTCATGGAAATCAAAAATCCAGTATCTCACAATTTTAAAATTAAAGAATTTTTAATGGAGAATTGTCGACGTAGAACTCGAAGAACTCTAATCAGCTAATTAATTAAGGTTTCCTGAGCCTTTAATCTCTGTCTGGTTCCGTACACACACCGACAATCATAGGGAAGATGGAAGTAAATGCTGCATTTCATTTGGAAATCAAGGTCCCAGAGTCTGGAGGAAGAGTGGAGAGGAACAGAATCCAAGTTGCTTGAAGTCCAGTGTGAAGTTTCCACAGTCAGTGATGATTTGAGGTGCCATGTCATCTGCTGGTGTTGGTCCAGTGTGTTTTCTCAAGTCGAGAGTCGATGCAGTGTCTACCAGGAGATTTTAGAGCATTTCATGCTTCCATCTGCTGACGAGCTTCATGGAGATGCTGATTTCCTTTTCCAGCAGGACTTGGCACCTGCCCACAGTGCCAAAACTACTAGTAACTGGTTTGCTGACCATGGTGTTACTGTGCTTGATTGGCCAGCCAACTCGCCTGACCTGAACCCCATAGCACCTCTATGAGAGACACCAAAACCCAGCAATACAGATGAGCTGAAGGCTCGGAATATCTCTTTGTGTAATGAATCTAGAATATATGAAATTTCCACTTTTTAAATTAAATTATGGGAAAAAAAAATATTTTTCTATGCTATTAATTTTTTTTAGATGCACCAGTAATAGTTCAAGCACTTTGGCCATGTAATCGTTCAGTCAATATTATTATATTTTATTGAGTCCCTCTGCTGTTTGTCACTGACTGGGATGAAATAATTAATGACCATCGGACTAAACTATTTTTAGGGAGGGGAGAGGAGATATTTGGAAAAGTTCTTTCACCAAATTGCATGTTTTAGTGGTTTTCATTAAACTCTCAGGCATACATACTGAAGCTGTAATAAATAAATAAATATATATTTATATATAAATTGTGTATATGTATGTGTGTGTGTGTGTGTGTGTGTATATATATATATATATATATATATATATATATATATATATATATATATATATATATACACACACACACATTAATATGATTTTTCATAGAGTAGTAGCCTATATAGCATAATTACTGTATTTAGTGGGGGCCCCTATAGAGGGTACGCACATGACGTGGCCACTCGCCACGGTGACGCCCACTGAGTGGCAAAAAGACTGAGTGGCAGCATTAATATACAGTGTGAATTCTGGGAAAACAGATTAAAAAACGCATCTAAAATGGGAAAAAGCTGTTGTGATTCACTGTAAAAAGTTATCTCTGAATTCTTGTTGAATCTATTAGTACAGAGTGCCAAAAAACCATTCAGTCCATTTTTACCAAGTCGAGCAGTATAAGTTCTTTTGGCATGTGGTACTCATGTTGTATAATGATGAATAATTTGCTACTTATTTCTTTTTAAGCACTGCCTATTTCCGCTGATGAATAACGGGGCTCATTCATTCTCTGACTGTTTTACCTTCACAAATATATAATGTTAGTATGTGGAAGCAGTGTTCGCTACACACAAACTAGGACTAGCTAGCTTACGGTTTACCAGATGAAATTATATAATAAAATAAAAATATTTGTACATACCTGTCCACATACAACCAGAATGTTTATTGGTGTTCTTGTCACTTTAATTTCTCCAACAAATCCCACCTTGAAGTAGGACCAAGCGTCAAGGCTTTTTTATGCCTTCAGGCTTTGCTTAAAGTCAGTTACTTACAAATGTCGGGAAAACCAATTTCTGGCCACATGCCAATGTCCATGGACCGCAGGATCTTGGGCAAGTTGTAAGGGTCACGGTCGAGTCCAACTGCCTTTAATTTAAGCGGATAATCGTTAGTTGTACTAGTGTTTTCGCAGCTTCCCCTAATAAAACCAACCATTTTGCTGGATGTTTTGCCACTAAGTCTGTACGAGGGGACGTGTTCCGGCAGGAAAGTGATGTCAATTCATACCCTCTATAATTGTCACCACCTTTCACTCCATTAGCGATGGCCATGCTAGTCAATACAGATAGCTTGATATATGTCCCCAAAATCAAATGGAACAATTTTTCCACCTCTCCCACATTTGATTTCTGGACAGCCAATTGTAAAAATGCATTCACAATGACAACAAATACTAACTTGCAGCAAATCCAATACAAAATCATTCACAGAATACATATCACTCAATATAAAAACACAAAAGGGGATTAGTCAACACTGACATCTGCTCACAATGTATCATGGGTGTCACAGATAATTATTTACATGCAATTTGGGCATGAACACCAGTTCAAAAGTTTTGGTTGTCAGGCATACAAAAACTTTCGGCGATCCTGAGCTGTGGAATCCCCCCATCTCCATCCCTCTGTCTGCTTGGAGACCTCACAATGATCAGCATTCCAGCCAAATACAAGGACAGTTTGCTGATTTCTTTAATAACATCGCCAAGAAAGGAATTCTTCAAAACTGGAAGTCAAAGTGCTTACTCAGTTTAAATCAGAGGAATAATCTAATAATAGCGTGCATATTCATGGCCTTGCCCCCCTTCATCCCTGCCCTGACTGGACCAATTCCATATTGCATGACTCGCTTCTTTTGATGCATTACATTAGTTAAATATTAGACGTATGAACTTCTAATACAAACACGGATATATAGGAAAAGGGTGGAAAAAGAGGAATAAAGGAAGGGAAGTAAAAAGAAATGAAAAGGGAAGGAAGAAGAAAAGGAGAAAAAAGGAAAATGGGGGGGAAAGTGAAATATCGACAGAAAAATACAAAAGAATAGGGTATGCATGAAGTGTGGATTGCCTGGGATGGGGGCATCCGGTAGGGTGGGGATGATGGGTGTACCCTGGGCCTGGCAGTGTCTTTTCATGACCTACTCCTTGTGGGGCCCGGTTGTTATATATTATGCTTTGAACTGTGCATAGAAATCGTTCATTGCATCTGGGAGTAAGGCATCACCATCACAGACAGTGATGTAGCTTTGTAGTTTGTGAATGCCTTGCCACATACTCCGTGTGTCTTGGTATTTATGAAGTAACCGTGGATTCTTTCTGCATATCTGTGAATCGCCCCTCTGATACAGCAAGGGCAGATTGGCCCTTGCTGTATGGTGGGCTGCCTCGTCCTCAAACCTGAAGGCAGTCTCAGGTCTTCAGCAGCCACCAGGCTTTAGCCGTCATCCATGGTTTCTGGTTTGTACGTGTGGTGATGGTCTTGATCCTTCATTATATATAGTTACATTATATATGCATTTGCTGATGTAGCCAGTCACCGATATTATGTATTCCTCCAAGTCTGTGGTGTTATGGTATGTAGCAGCCTCTCTGAACATATTCCAGTCTATGCGCTCAAAATATTCCTGAAGTGCTGAGATAGCTACCTCAGACCAGGTTTTCACCTGTTTCACAACTGGTTTGGCATGTTTCAGAAGTGGTCTGTATGCTTCGATTAGCATAACAGAGATGTGGTCCAAGCAGCCAAGGTGGGGGCTTAGTGCAGCCTTGTAAGCACTGTGAATGTTGGTGTGAACATGGACTAAAATGTTAGATAGGTCACAAAATCAACATGCTGGTGGAATTTTGGTAGCACTGATGTCAGGTTTGTGTGGTTAAAGTCACTGGCGACAATGAAAAATCTGTTGGGGTGTGCTTTCTGGTACTTATAGCCCAGTAGCGTTCACTTATTGCTTCCCATGCATTATCATCAGGTAGAACGTAAACTGCAACAGTGAACAAAGTGGTAAATTCTCTGGGGAGGTAGTATGGCTGGACAATCATAAACGCCACCAACGATGAACAGTAGCTCAAGACCACAACAGCATCCCTGCACCATTCATTGCTTGTGTAATAACACAGACCACCACTGCAAGTCTTACCAGACAGTGCTGCTGTCATGTTGGCATGATGTGTGGTTAACCCTGCTAGCTGAATGGCTGCATCCAGAATGTTGTCTTTGAGCCACGTTTCCATAAGAAGAAAAACTCTGGAGTCCCTGAGTTCATGCTAGGTAGTTAGCTGTAGTCATATGAACTCCAGTTGGTCAAGGGAGCGAACATTGGAGAGGAGAATGGATGTTTAGGGTTAGCCCTTAACCTAGCACGAATACTGGCTCACTTATTGCGCTTCTGCTTTCGGGCACATCGTTTCCGGCACCCTCTTTTCTTGCTGGCAGCACCAGGCAATACCTCGATCCTGGGGCCTGGTTCGCATAGCAGCCCGATGTCGCGTAGCTCTTCCCGCAGTGATTCTGGTGCTTTCCATGTTCCCAGTGTTGTACCTTATGTTTGCCCTTTGGGATAATGTTCTATGGACTGAAGACTTCAAAGTGGAACTTTTTGGAAGACATCTGGTGTAAGGCTGGTCCATCTACAACTAAGACAGCATTACATTACACAACAAGAACATCATGTTACTGTGGTGGTAGTGTGATGGTGTGGGGATGGTTTCCTGCTTCAGAGCCTGGGCAACTAGCCATAATTGACAGAACCTTGAATTCTCCTCGCTACCAGAAAATCCTGAAAGTGAATTTCTGGTCATCAGTCTGTGATCTGAAGCTCAAGCGCATGTGGGTTTTGCAGCAAGACTGCTGCATTTGACTAGAGGTCATAATTTCTTCTCTGGAACTCAGGATGTTCTCCTCAGCTCGGAGTTTCTCCAAGTTCAGATGTCGATTCAACATGGCTCAATCAACATACAGCACTTTCAAGGTAAGTTGAATGCAGCTAAGGATCCAAAGCACAAGAGCAAATCCACCTCTGAATGACTCACAAGAAACTGATTTGAACCCCATTGAGATGCTGTGGCAATACCTTAAACTGTCAGTTTGAAGTCAGTTGGAATTACTCTAAACAGGATCAACGCCACAGCAAGGTTGAATGTCTGAAACAGTTTTTCTACAATAAACTTCCTTTCTGTTTGTCATACGGAGATGTTCCATACACATTCATATTTGGGAACTTGAGGATATCTACCATTTTTGCCATTGGTCCATCCATGCAACCATCCAAGATTCTTGTTAGCATGATCTCAAGAGGGTTTGACTGTTTGTAGGATTTATATGGAAATCATTGTAACCAGCAGATGAACTGAATAGGTTTTGCATTTGATCTAATCTAATCTACCCAGCAGGACCAAGGTCACAGCAAGGTCAATTGTCAGTTTTTTCCCCCCAATAGATTCCTTCCTGTTTGAATATATTAAGGGTATTTCTGGAATACAAATACTAGATATGGTGGTGGTGACGGATGCATCCCTGTCAACACAATTGTACTACAATAAATTGAATGATTATTTAAAAACTATGTTTAGTGTTTCCTCATGATCTCCTTGTCATATATTATATTTTGTACGAGAATCTGAAACCATTTAGTTTGACAAATAAGTAACGATAGTTTATGGAGGGGGATACTTTTTCATGGGCGTGTACTTGAATGGCACATAAACTCTCTTTCTCCCCTAATTGGTTGTAGCCCCTGCTAGTCACTGTATAATCAGACATGTTGGGACATGACATTTCTTAGCTGGTGTAGACACATGATTTTACAAATTTCCTTTGAATTCCAACCAGACACATCTCTGACTGTGAATTACTGTTACAGGAATGTGAGGGCAGCTCACAGCAGCACAGGAACATCATAGTATTAAGTATTTAAGAGTATATAAGACTCACTGATGTTACATTGGTGAAGGGAGGTTCAGAAAGTAACTGACAGCAAGGGTGCCAATAATTGTGTTACAAAATTGTAACATTTTATAGCGGAAACCTGCTTCAGTTACATTTTGTTCATAAGAATATTTTTGACATGAAGAAAAAAACTTACAATAACCTGGTTTCACAAGTGTACACAACCTTTTATAATGGGATATGTGACTGCTTAGACATAACCAATCACATTCATGTTCATTATCATACACCTGTCTTCAGTGAAGTGATTCTGATTAACCGCATCTCTTGTATTCATCGCATGTTGGGGCTTTGGGGTACAGTGGCAAGTCTTTTCTCACAAAAAACAAAATAAAACAAAACATCCAAGCCCTCCTAAATGTGTTCTGGTCTGATGAGACCAAGGTAGAACCTATTGGGCATAATTCTAAAAGATGTGTTTGGCACAAAAACAAGACAGGTCATCAATCAAGAACACCATACTCATGGTGAAGAATGGTGGTGGCAGCATCATGCTAAGGACTTGTTACTCTTCAGCTGGCACTGGGGTTCTAGTCAATATAGAGAGATTCATGCATCATCAAATTTTGGCACAAAACTGGGGGCTTTTGTTAAACAGCTGATCATGAAGAAAATGTTCACCACATAGCACAATAACAACCCAAAGCACACATCCATGTCAACAAAGAAGCACTGAGACGCATGTTTTGAAGCATTTAGACACATCCAAACTCACTTGAAACAATGCAGTCTGGTAAAACAAAATAAAAACATACTTCTATGGGCAGTTATTCATCTCGCTCATGTTTTGAAGAAAGAATGGCTGCACACATGATCACAAGTAAACCATATCCACAATGAATTACAGAGGTGGGAGGATAATGGTATGAAGCTGCAAAAACGATGGGTATTTCACCAAGACAGCGACCCCAAGCAAACCAGAATAACTGACGAAGTTAGGCCAAGTCAATCTCCTGGCTTGAATCACGTTAGATAGATAGATAGATAGATTGACTTTATTCTTCCCAGATAGACATTCACAGAGTGTGTGTGTGTGTGTGTGTGTGTGTATATGTATATGTGTGTGTGTGTGTGTGTATATATATATATATATATATATATATATATATATATATATATATATATATATATATATATATATATATATATATGTATGTATGTATATGTGTATGTATATATATATATATATATATATATATATATATATATATACACACACACACACACACACACACACGGTTGTGCCCAAAAGTTTGCATACCCGTTGCAGAATCTGCTACATCTTAATACCGTTAACAAAATAACAGGGATAATCAAAATCCCATGTTGTTATTTATTTAGTTCTGTCCTGAATAAGCTATTTCACAGAACAGATGTTTACATATAGTCCACAGCACAAGATATTGCTGAATTTATAAAAAATTACCTCGTTCAAAAGTTAACATACCCTTTATTCTTAATACTGTGTGTTGTTACCTGGATGATCCACGACTGTTTTGGTTTTTTTTTGTTTTGTGAGAGTTGTTCATGAGTCCCTTGTTTGTCCTCTGTTCTTCAGAGAAATCCTCCAGGTCTTGCACATTCTTTCCTTTTCCATCATATTCTGCATATTTGACCCCTTTCCAACAGTGGCTACATGATGTTGAACTCCATCTTTTCACAATGAGGTCAACTAAGGGACTCGTACACAACTATTACAAAAGGTTACATAACATTCACTGATGCTCAAGAAGGTAACATGATACATTAAGAGCCAGGGGATGTAAACTTTTGAACAGGATAATCGGTGTCAATTATTTTGTTTAAAGATCCTTTTTTTTCCATTTAGTCTTGCCCTTCAGACTCTAAACAAGTAGGTTCATGTCTCCCAGAAGACAAAATTCTAACAATTTACACCGATCGTCCTGTTCAAAGGTTTACACCCCCCTGTTATGTGAAATAGCTTATTCAGGATAGTACTAAATAAAAAACATGGGTTTTTTTATTATCCTTCAAATTTGACACAATTTTTCAATGCGTATCAATACTAATTACAAGCTCAAGCAACCACACGCTACTAATTTGACAGCCAAGTTTAACATCCAAAAACAGAGGAAGAACAGGCATATAAATTTGCAATTTAGTGCTGACAGAACGATGGAATAATTATGCGTACATCTATGCATACTGTACATCTAGCATTCCCAGATTTCACAAAATCAATCAAGATTTCAAAAAAAAAAATTGTGCATTTAAACTTTACATAATATGACCATTAAAGAATTTTATCCACATACATTGAGTAGTATTGATGTCATACTATTTTATACAGTGTGGAATTTATTTAGGTTTAAGCTGTTTAAAAAAAAAACCTTACAGTGGAAAACATGTTTTTGCGCCCAGTTTGTTGTAGGTCCCTTCATGGATGTCCTAGCTGAGAACTGGCTGTACCAGAGGTGTGTCATACTTATTACATCTAAACTGGGTTTTTGTTTTAGCATTCTCCAAGATTAAGTATATTTCAAATGGTAGAATTTACCCAGTGCTGTTATCATATTATTCTATTAAGAATTTGTACTAAAATAGTAGGAAGAATCCTAGACAATGTCTGTACTGTAATGTTTGCATCTTGTGTTTAAAAAGGTCTCCTAAACAAAGCATTGGAGAATGTCCAGAACTAGGTGTGAAACTGCAGAATTTCCTGGTGATGTTCTTCAGCAGTTTGCCTGAGGACAGACAAGGTATAGGTTTCTATTAAATGTCCGTTATAGTCTCTTTTAACATACAACCTGAATGGTATCCAGTTTAATGTAGAGATTGATGTTCTTTAATGATCTCCATTCAGGATCAGTGTTACTGCAGATGCTCAAACATTTGAGCTCTCGACGGTGGTGTTCTATCCCTCTGCTATTCCTTTCTCAAGCCCTGTCCTGCTTGTCACCCAGCCCTCTTCTGAAAGCAGATGGTCTACATGTACTCAGGTATGTTTAGTTTAGGTATTTAGCTGCCATATTTACCCAGAGTAACTGCTACTAACCACCTACAGTTCCACTGGAGCTAAGTGTATAACACTCAGGAGAAAAAATCAGAACAACTGTATACATAGACACAATGATACATTTTGGAATGTGAAAAGTATGGAATGAAAAATGTATCATGAAGAAATGTACATTTTAATTCATGCAACTGGAGCATTTATACAGTTGAGGCCAAAAGATTATGTACTCCTAGGCTAAATATATTTAATCTCAGTTTTTCACAACGCTACACATTTCATGTTGCCTTGCATTGCTTTCGGCAAGTGAATTACGGCATCTGCTTTGTTCACATCGGAGGTAATTTTAAAACAATTGGTTGCAGACAGATGTAGTTTAGCTTTAATTCACTATATCAGAATTCCAGCGGGTCAAATATTCACCGACATCAAGCCTGGAAGATTCCAAAAATCAGTGTAATGACTTTTAGAAGCTTTTGATTGGCCAATTGTCATAATTAGCAGTGCTTCTGTGGCTGAAAAAGGGCCTGCCTTTAGGCCCAGTGACTTTTTGCCTTTGATACCCTGTGGGGGAAAAACAAGCAACTCAACACAAGACCTCAGACAAAATGATGGACCTCCTTAAGTCTGGTTCCTCCTTATACAGCAACAGTAGCAACAATATTCATTGTTTGTGAAGCAGACCTTTAATTATTTCACTGGCCTGGTAATCACTTCTCACACTTTGAACTACAAAACAATAGAGTTTCATAAATCTATATGGTAAAGCCAGTAAAATTATGGATAAATCTATTGTGTTTTGAATTTCAGAGAGGTGCTTGGCTGCACTATGGTCACTCACCACATCCTACTAAGAGGGGCCATCCAGTGCTTCCTGCTTCACACTGTTCTCCAACTGTGTGATCTGGTATGAACTTGTAAATGGCTTTGAGTGCAAGCTTTCAGCTTGAGAACCTTTGCTTTTGCCTTCAGCCAAATTGGATAATTTGTCTCCAAATTTTCTTCTAGAAAATAAAAAATGAATTGGTTATTGGTTTATTTTTTATTTGTTATGTAATGTACTAAAACACTATACAGTTTTGTTTGTATTATTTAGTTAGTGAATTTGTTAATGACTAGTTAATAGATGTTGTAGGCGTCTGAATTGTGTTTGTTTGTTGTTTGTTGTCAGTCAGTGGTGTCCCTGGATGAAGTATTTGCTTTTCTAGCACTTTTCCGAGCTGAGGAGTGCCTGTGTCCAGGCACAACAATTTGGGAAAAGGTAGGATACCTGGCTGTACAAAGACTGTAAACACAACACAAAAAACACAGTACAAATCTATATTCCAGTTCATTATTAACCATGCCATGATTTTGGATCAATATTCCTTTCAGCTTAATCACATGTATGTCCTTTTACAGCTTTCTGATTGGTTGCTGGCTAACGAGGGCCATTTTTGGACTGCTGTGACTTCCACCAATGTTTCCCCACAGAAAATCTCAGCCCACAGCTACAACTCTTTAAAAACCTTCCTGACCAGACCAGTTAGCTCAGGTGAATCAGTGACAAAGACTCCTTTCATGCACAAAAATAAAAGGACGGGGTTTGATACTGATGATTATGTTTTCAGTGCCAAACCAGGTATCCGGATAAGCTACTGACCCCTCCGAAACTATTCGAACGGCAAGGCCAATTCATTTGTGTTTGCTGTAGACTGAGGACTGTGTTTGAGATCAAAAGACAAATATTGATGAGAGTTTAGAATTTCAGCTTTTATTTACTGGTATTTATATGTTGACGTGTTAAACAATATAGAAAATGGCATATTTTGTATCAGACCACACAATTTGTTGGTGAGCAAAAGTATTGGAACATGTGACAGACAGGTGTTTCTTGTTACCCAGGTGTGTCCTGTTAGATTGACTGTTTAAACAATAAACAGCTATGAACATCTACTCTTGGTTTTAGCCTTCAGGTTCACCTGTGAAGACTGCATTTGTTGCTATAAAGGATAAACCAACATGAAAATCAGAGGGCTGTCTATGGGAGAAAGGCAAGGCGTTTTGAAGTTGAGAAAAGAGGGGAAATAAATCGGAGGCGTTGCACAAATATTTTTCATAGCTGATACAACAATATGGAATGTCCTGAAAAAGAAGAAACCACTGGTGTACTGAGCACGAGACACCCAATGGATTGGCCAAGTTGGAACTTTGTCATGTAGCAAGACAGTGATCCAAAACACACTGTCAACTCAACAAGGGACTTTATCGGGGGGAGAAGTGGAAGGTTTTAGACTGGCCAAGTCAATCACCAGACCTTAACCCAATTTAGCAGCATTTCATATCCTGAAGAGTAGACTGAAGGGAGAAACTCCCAAACAAACAACAACTGAATGAGACTGTAGTAAAAGCCTGGAAAAGCATCACAAAAGAAGAAGCCAACAATGTGGTGATGTCAGTGAGTCACAGGCTTGATGCAGTTACTGCAGGCAAGGGATATGCAACCAAATATTAACTGTTATTTACTTTAATTTACTTTAAGACTTATCTGTTCCTATACTTTTGCTCACCTACAGTGGGTGGTCTGATACAAAAGGTTCTATGTTTATGTTGTTAAACACATCTAGAAGTAAATACCAGGAAATAAAAGCTGAAATCCTAAACTCTCGTCTCATATCCATCTTTTGATCTCAAATGCAAATGTCTTTGGTGTATTTCCTAGTGTTTCGAATTAATTACCTGGTGGCCCGCCAAATATTTTTACACTTCTCATAAGAACAAGTTGCAAAGCAACTCTCTCTCCAAGTCCGTCAGACTGCTCCCCTCCCCACCCCTCTGCCATACGCATCATTTTTCTGGAAATCACTTCTGATTGGCTTCATCTATGGCCTCTATGGCATCTGTGGCAGTTGGGGTCAGAGCGCAGAGGGTTATGGGTTGCTCAAGGGCCCAACAGTGGCAGCTTGGCAGCGCCGGGGCTTGAACCCCGACCTTCCAATCAGTAACCCTTAACCGCTAAGCCACCACTGCCCGTCCGTGCACAAGTGTGTCAATAACAGCTCAGATTTTTGGTATGGCTTTGCCACCACACGCATGCCCCCAGACCCCCCTAGAGGGTCAGATGTCCACCCACCAGTCTCACAAAATCCTGTGGGAAACACTGTATAGCCAAACAAATGAATTGGCCTTGTCGTTCCAATAGTTTCGGAGGGGACTGTATATGTATATGAGCATGTATACTATACTATGATATACCATGCTATACTTGTTTATACTGCACTGCTCTCTGCAGAGAGAATACCCTGTTTAAGGTTTAAATGAAGGAAAAATACTGTCTTAAGGCAATATTAATAATATAAATAATTATAAATATTCATATCTACTAAAAATTGCATACTTCCACATACCTGCAGTAAAAAATTGGGTCTTTTTCAGTCGCAGAATTTCATTTTACAGTGGTTTATATTCACTGTGTGTATAAACCTTTTGTGTGTGCATGCATTTATTTTATTCATTCGTTCGTTTGTATGTCTGTTCAATTGTTTCTTTTTTACTTATTGAATAACAAGGTGGGGCTTATCATTGGTTTTGTTCTTAATAGATCAGGCAGACAGAGTAGGCGAGGCTGAATCGCTAGCTCGCAGCCTCCTCCTCTCTGCAGACCTGAACTGGAGGAGAAGAGAGGAGCAGGGTCCTGAGTACATGAGACTGGAACAGCTTTTCGGCCCTCTGCTCGATATCCTGCACCGGCTCAACACCAGCGTTTACTTGCCGCTGTGCAAGTCCGATAAGAGTCTCCAGCTCATGTTCAGACTTCTGCTGCTTCTTGACAAAAACGTAGAGATGGGAATGGAGAATGGTGTGTGTTCTGTGTGCAGATAAGTAAGAATGCAACCAAGATGAGATAGCGGCCGGATTTCGAAAGTGTTAAATGTTCATTTCTGCTTTTGTAGAAGGTAAGATGGCAGTTGCCTTGACACAGCTGCTGTTGGTTGTGGCAGAACCGGTTCAAGAGTTCATACTAAGAAGGCTGAGTGGAGAACTACAGGAGGTAGATGCTACATAAGCACACAAGCACATTGTAAAAGCACATAGCTAGGTGTGTGCTTGAACTGATTTATTTATTTATTTATTTATTTATTTATTTATTTATTAGTTGTCTGATATAGGCAGGGCAAATCTGTATCTGTCTCTTCTACGGGTGCTGATAAAAACCTACTGCAAAGTCCCAGGCTACAGCTCTACATTACAGAAAAACTACGTGTCCAGACTCACTGTAAACTGTGTGAGACTTCTCAATGAGCCATCTGAACAGGTACTGTACAATGCTTTTTGTGTGCTCTTGATGTCATAGGAACTTATACGTTTGAATGAAACACAATAGATCGTGACCAGATAAGGAAATGTGATTTGCTGTTTTTGTGTGTTACCACTGTCCACCACTGGGTAAATTCACCTAACCTAATATAATAAATATATTAAATGTATTACACTATTGTTATAATATTTAGCCTATATAAACTATATAAAACACGTGTAGTCGCTGAGCCTAACATTGATTTTATCGCTTGTTTCCTGTGTGTGTGTGTTTGTCCTTTGTGCACTGTTTTCCAGAATCCATGTATTGCTGGACAAGTGCAAAAAGCAGTTAGCATGGCAACATTAGCCTTGCTATGTGAGCTGGCTGATCAGTGTCTGTTTCACTCCCAGTCTGAGGCCATGAGATCGCTTTGCTCGCTCACTGCTTATTTCTGTCCATCTTCATCCTCTTTATCCACACCTCAGTCCTTTAACCAGACCTTACCGAAGCCTTCCTCTACAGCCGACATCGCCGACTGGTATGTTTCAGATAAGAAATCAAATTTTGTGTCTTTCTACCTAACCAGTATTTAAATTGATGATGAATCCCGGTAAACAGAAAAATACAATCTACTCTCTCTCTCTCTCTCTCTCTCTCTCTCTCCCTCCCTCCCTCTCTCCCTCCCTCTCTCTCGCTCTGTCTCTCTCGCTGTGCCCAATCAGAGCCTTCTGTTCATTTCAACTTCTAAAGGATTATTCCTTTATAAGAGGCTCTGAAAGGTTCAGTCTGTTACAGTTGTGTCCGAATAATCATAAACTAAATTATTCACATAAACTAAATTATTCTGAATATTTGGAAACATAGGGATTTCTGCACAGGACAGTAGATTAGTCCAGACATCCTATGTTAGTGTACAGATACTACCATCTGTAATTGTGTATGGACATGGTTGCTTGGTTAGTTTGTGGACTACTGGAGCGGTTAGGTATATTGTATATTTACATGGCTGCGTCGTTTAGCTTCCAACAAACAAGTGAAAGAGCCCTTAGCTACCCTGTCCAACATCCAAAACATACAGGAGGTGCTATTCGCCCACTAACGTAGTATGTCTAGGCAAATATGCAAACATCTGTGGGAAATATAAGTTATGGAATTTCTAATTATCATACACAGAATGAGAACGGGGCAATATGCAACAACTTCTGAGAGAATATTTCTGATGCAAGCATGACAATGCCAAAGACAAAATCGTTCTTTTAAATATTTTATTCATATAGCTGTATTTAAATAAACGTTTGAAAAAAGTAATTAATTATAGTATTAGAGCAAAATTCTGTTGATGACCGAAGAGGTCTGTGATTCCCATTAATATAGCCACAGCATATGGAGAAGTTGTTTGTGTGGGTTTCTTCTGGGTTGTCCTGTTCTGCCAAGACCAAACCCATGCCAACAGGTCGATTAGCTATGCTAAATTGCCCCTAGACGTGAATGAGTGTGAATGTCTGTGTGCATAGTACACGGCGATAGACTGGTCTTCCATCCAGGGTGTACTCATGCCTCACAACAAATGTTCTGGGGATAGCCCTACATTAAACAATGCTAATATTGATAATGATCATAGCAAAATACTTTTATGGCCAAATGAACTAATCATCTTCAACTAGTTTTCATTCACTGTGAGTTATGAAAAGCATTTTTGAATGTATAGTTCTTTTACCAATTTGTATCTTGTTAGTCCATATGGTGACCCACTTCTGAGAGACTGGAGCAGAGTGGTAGCTTACTTCATCAGAGACCAGTGGACATGCATCTGTTTCCTTCAGAAGTTTGCGGAGACTCCCAGAGCTACAGAGGCCTTCCAGGCTGCTGTTGAGGCTCTTTCCTTGCTGCCAAGTGATTTGGTGCTGCCTGTACTGGACTTTATGTGTGCAGCTTTACCACAGGTCACAACTGATCACTCAGTGTTTTCTATTCTGTTGTGTTCAAAGGCTGGGGAATTCCATGCTATGTGTATAGTAACTTTTGTTATTAGAAAGGTTTTGCTCTATTTTTGATTTTTAATTTTATTTACAATTGTTAACATGATTACCTTTTTATAATCATGTGTGGTGTTTACAATGAAATGGTCCTTTTCTCACCTGACGTAGTCCAAGTTGATTTGGTGTAAAGAGTTTAAAAATCATTATATTGAGCATCCAGTGACATTTTGATTAAAAAAAAGCGTAGAAACATGATGAAACACTGCTCAAACACCAGCTGAATTTGCTGATCAGACCTAAGAACGCTTACTTGACTCCCTGTGTCTAAGACTTCCATAAGACTCATATACAATGGAGAAAGCCATTGTTCAATTCTACAAGTACAAAACGACTAATGCCAGCTTTAGGCATGGGACAGATTGTCTGCCACCATATAACCCTTAATGGGTGGTGAAAGACTGAGAGCTTCAGCAGGAATGCATGTTATTGAGGAACAAGATCTGTCTTGTCATTCATGAGGGCCAAGGGCAAGATTAGGACCAGCCAATTTATATCAAAAGGGGAGGAATTTTACTGAATTACATGCAGTCACCAGTTATTTATACACACGTGTATGAACATGCATAGTGTGTGCACATAAGGCTAACAATAACCTGTTTACATGTAGAATTCAATCATGTACTTATAGTAACTTTTATTAGCTTTGGTTTTGTAATTGACATAATACATGTAATCTGTATTTGTTTTGTTTTTTTAATAATGACCACTGGTCCTCTGTCTATCGGATTAGGTTCTCCATAATGAGGCCTTATGTGTGGAAGCAGTATCTGTGTCCTGGACACTGGTACATGCCTTGAGTACAAATGCTCATGACTTCTGGCCTGTCCTGCGGGCTTTTGTACGCTTGGCTTTCCACCGCAGCTTCCTCGAGCTACAGGATGTTCAAAGCCACAAGATAACTGCCTGCATCCAACAGGTGAGAAGAGTAGTTTATGAGTAGAGCATCAGAATTTGCATAACAAAACATTATCAAAGTGGATAGGGTTTAGATATCATTCCATGTGCACCTTAACTGAACTTTTATTTATTATAACTTATATTATAGCATTTATTGTCTTCCTAATTCCTTCAACAATGTTAAGCACAGTATTAACATTGCTACATGAATTCTATTCATTTTAACGTTTTATGTATGGTATGAAATGTCTTTTGGAAGGTTACATGTGAGCTGATTGAGCTCTCCCAGGCTAGGTTGGGAGTTTTTAATGTGCTGATTCAGCACTGCTGCAACACCTGGCTTCCCTCTGACCCTAACGGTCACACAGACACCGTTTTCCAAAGTGCTTTAAATCATTTGGACATACTGACTGAGGCTTGCATCTATGGACCGCTCTACAGAAGAGATCAAAGGTATCTTTAATAGGCATGGCATCGAATTAACCAGGGGTTTGTTTGTACAATGGTGCTTGAAAGTTTTCTACATTTCTGCCTAAATACGACCTATAACATCATCAGATTTTAACACAAGCCCTAAAAGTAAATAAAAAAAAAACCAATTCAACAAATGAGACAAAATATTATATTTGGTCATTTATTACTGAGGAAAATAATCCAATATTACATTTGTGAGTGACAAAAGTATATGATGTGACCCCTTTGTGCAACAATAACTGCAACTAAATGTTTGTGGTAACTGTTGATCAGTCCTGCACATCGGCGTGGAGGAATTTCAGCCCGTTCCTCAGTACAGAACAGCTTCAACTCTGGGATGTTGTTGGGTTTTCTCACATGAACTGCTTGCTTCAGGTCCTTCCACAACATTTCTATTAGATTAAGGTCAGGACTTTGACTCGGCCATTCCAAAACATTCACTTGATTCTTCTTTAACCATTCTTTGGTAGAACGACTCGTGTGTTTAGGATCGTTGTCTTCCTGCATGACTCACTTTCTCTTGAGATTCAGTTCATGAACAGATGTCCTGCAATTTTCCTGTAGAAATCACTGGTATAATTCAGAATTCATTCTTCCATCAATGATGGCAAACCTTCCTGGCCCAGATGCAGCAAAACAGGTCCAAATCATGATACCATGAATGTTCTTTTTGAAGAGCACTGGTTTTCTCATTGCAACCCTGCCATTCACACCATTGTTCTCCTGAGTAGATTACAATGTACATTAGCCAATGTGAGAGGGGCCTTTAGTTGCTTAGAAATTCCTTTGTGACCTTGTGGACTATTACACGTCCTGCTCTTGGAGTCATCTTTGATGTGTGACCCACTCCTGGAGAGGGTACAAAGGTCTTGAATTTCCTCCATGTGTACACAATCTATCTGAGTGTAGATAGGTGGAGTCCAAACTCTTTAGAGATAATTTTGTAACCTTTTCCAGCCTGATGAGCATCAACAACTCTTTTTCTGAGGTCCTCAGAAATCTCCTTTGTTCGTGCCATGATACACTTCCACAAACACGTGACGATCGACTTTGATAGGTCCGTGTTCTTTAAATAAAACAGGGCGCTCACTCACATCTGATCGTCATCCCATTGATGGAAAACACCAGACTCTAATGTCCCCTTCAAATTTACTGCTAATCCTAGAGGTTCACGTACTTTTGCCACTCACAGATATGTAACATTGGATCATTTTCCTCATGAAATAAATGACCAAGTATTACAATTTTTTTTCATTTGTTTAATTACGTTCTCTTTGTCTACTTGTAGGACTTGCATGACAATCTGATTATGCTTTACTTCATATTTATGCAGATATATAGAAAATTCTAAAGGATTCACAAACATTCAGACAGCACTGTAGGTCTGTTGCGATGACTAGATTGAACTCTCTGTAGCTAACAGAGCTCTACTTGATCTCTGTTACAATGTATTTATTGCAGTTGTTGTTCTTGTAGGCTACTTCAGGAGGTTCAAACTTATGTAGAACAGCTTGGGGAAGAGCTTGCAGCAAATGTGGTGATTAACAGGTTGGGCTACTTGTTTGTACTGAAACAATTGAAATTTTTTTTTTCCCCCCACACACTTTTTATAATGTGTAGATAAAAATATCTAGTATGCATTTACAGTACTCCTTTGCTTTTACTTTTAAGTTGGAATAGGGATGATCAGTTCCCACGCGTGTGTGTTTTGGCCTTTCTGAGTCGTCTTGAATCATACAATACTCTACACCAGAGGCTGATGGAGAAGCTAGTGCAGTGCTTACTGAAAAAGGTGTGTATTTGAGTGTCAGTGTGTGTGAATGTGTGTATAGTTGTGCTCATAAATTTACACACCCCATGCAGAATCTGCAAAAAATGTTTTTAAATGAGAGGGCTCATTAACACTGCATCTAGTTTTTTATTTAGTATGACCCTGAATAAGCTATTTCACATAACAGATGTTTACTCATAGTTCACAAGCAGACATTCACTGATGTTCAAGAAGCAACACACTACATTAAGGGCCAGGGGGGTGTAAACTTTTGAACAGTATGATTTGTGTCATTTGTTATTATTTTGTTTAAAGATCTTATTTTTTTTCATTGAGTACTGACGTTCAGAAACTATATATGATATTTACATGTTTTCCTGAAGATTAAATAATAATAATTTACACTGATCATCCTGCTCAAAAGTTTACGCATCCCTGGCTCTTAATGTTTCGTGTTGCTTTCTTGAGCATCAGTGAATGTTTGCACCTTTTTTAATAGTCGTGTACAAGTCCCTCAGTTGCTCTAAGTGTGAAAAGATGGATCTCAAAATCATATAATCACTGTTGAAACGAGTTAAATATGCAGAAGATGCTGGAAAAGCAAAGAATGTGCAGGTCCTGGAGGGTTTTTCTGAAGAACAGTGGGCAGTTTAACTGCTCAGGACAAACAAGGGACTCATGACGAACTATCACAAAACATAAAAACAGTCGTTGATCATCCAAGTAACAACACACAGTACTAATAATCGAGCACGTGTAAACTTTTAAACTGGTTCATTTGTGTAAATTCAGTTATTATTGTGTCTTGTGGACTATATGTAAACATCTGCTATGTGAAATAGTTTATTCAGGGCAGGACTAAATAAAAAACAAAATGCAATTTTAATGATCCCTCTTTTTTTTTTTAAACAATATTTACATTTTGCAGATTCTTCAATGGGTGTGTAAATTTAGGAGAACACCTGTGTTTTTTTTTCTTGTTTGTGTGTTCCCTAAGCTGAACAAGCTCAGATGTATACTCTCTCTCGCTCTCTTTCTCCTTTCTCTACCCCACTCCTTATGTCTCTACTCCTGCTTTCATAGGATAAGGACATATCAAAGTCAAAAGTGCGTTATTATAATAACTCTATGCAGCACAGAGTAAAGAATAGGGTGTGGCAAACGTTGCTGCTCCTCCTGCCCAAGTTGAGGCCGGTGAGGAACGCAAACATGCACTCATACATTTATTCACATTTTTATGCCCATATCATTTTTTTTTTTTTTTTTTAATGTTTCTTACTGTATTAAAACTGAAACAAAACAAGATAATCTGTTATGGTGACTGCAATAACAGGAGTTTGTGGTGGAGTACATGTTTGGCCTGGTGTGTGAGGCAGGCTTTGGCAACAACCAGCCTTCTGTCAAGTACCTGATCGAGTGGGCCCTGATTCTGATCCTCCACCAGAACCCCTCTCATATTCAGCATCTGTGGATCTGCTTTAATGTGGTGAGCACTATTTCCTAAAATTCAGTAGAATAGCCCAATAGAAATTAGTGATCAGGGGTCTCATTTATCAAACTGCGTGTACACACAAAAAAAGTGGTATTACTGTAGAGTTATCATTGCATAAAGTAGAGCAAAACAACAATGGTTGGCAGAAATTTGACACTTTTACAAGTGGTTTGTTTAATTATAAATCCATTAAATAAATAAAACTTAAAGATTTTCCACAATAATTTTTGAGTACGTGTGCGCATTCTCTTGTCCCAATAAAATTATGTCCAATTCTGTAATAAAACCCTGTCATACAATTTTAATGTACATTTGCTCTGTTACCTATTTGCACCTTGTTATTAGCACATAAATCTGTAATTCCTCTATAACAATTTGTTTACTGTATTTACACATTTTTATCACTAGGGGGTTTCTGCAAACACAAGGTCTGGAGCGTGTGGAAATGCATGAACAAAACTTGATGAATCGCATTCTGTGCATAGAAACTTGCATAAACATGGATTCTGCACAAAACTATATGTAAGCCCTGTTTATAAATGAGACCCCAGTATTATTCTAAAGAGCAATGTATCTGATTGGTTCGACAGGATGAGGAGAAAACAAAGACAAGCGTCTGCACATTCCTTTCTGTCTTGGTGCACCTGGGCATCCTGCTCCCTAAGCTAGAGGATAAGGTACGATACTGCATCTATAATAAACACCAATTATATTTTGTGCTACTCTTGTGCGTTCAGCGTGTACTTCTGTATCTTTTCCTACATAAAATCAATTGCTAATTTATAGATGCTCAATGTTCCACTCAAACAATCGGATTGATTTGCAGATTGTAGTATTTTGGGGTCAGCAAGTCTCCAAATCAACAGTTCCATCAATCACGTCCATACCAACAAATGATTTAGAAGGCATGGTAGAAGAAAAAGCCTTTTCTTTCCTCTAACCACAAACATTCACATCTGGAGTTGTCGTCTTTGTCCTCGATCTCCAGGAACTCTGTTGTTGCCTTTTAAATGTTTCCTGTTTCACTGGGGCTGTATACATCCCTATAAAATCCAGGTTTCAACACAAAAGAGATCATCTGAAATCTGAAAAGTTGGATACATGGATACATGAGCATACTGCTCCCCTCACCGTGAGGAAACTGGTGAGGGAGGCAAAGAATAACCCAGAAATCACAGTTTCAGAATTCAGTGTAATAATGAATTCATTCATCTTTAGTAACTGCTTTATCCTGTTCAGGACCACTGCAACATCACAGCTCCAGCATCCCATGTTTGATTCAGAGATGGTTTACTGTCTGTGTTTTGTATGGTGTCTGCATGGGTTTCCTCCAGGTTCTCCAATACTGAAAACAACAAAAAAAAAGATATCTAATACACAGTCAGCATTCGTAAACATGCATTTGTAAACATATAGTATTCTCCTGGTGAATAACATTTTGATCTTGTTTTAAAGCTCAAATACCCAGGCAAATATAACACCGTCGGACTGAGCATGTTGTGCTCACAGTAAATAGCACAGCAAGTGCTCACAGTAGATATTCAGTTAAATCTTGCCCTGTTAACAATTGAATCCAAGGAGATTTTCAGAAATCTGATTCTACATCTAGACGCCTATGGAGCAAAGATGCAAATTGAAAGACACTTTTTGATTGCTATAAATTCATAAATATGATGCAAAATCACTTCAGAAATGCAAACCTGCTCCTACATGACAGTGTCCCTGGACACAAAGCATGGCTTATAAAGGCACGGTTTGCCAATTTTTGAGTGGCCTTCACAGAGCCTTGACCTCGACCCTATTGATCACTTGTGGGATGAATTAGAATGCTTGACTGCTCGGCAGGCCTTTTTCACCCAATATCAGTACCTGATCTTACTAATGCTTTTGTGGCAAATCCCTATAGCCACATTCCAAAATCTAGTCGAAAGTCTTCCCAGAAGAGTGGGCTGTTCAAGTACATATGGGTGTGATGGTCAGGTGTCCACATACTACACATATCAGTATACAATATAGTGTATACTGTAGAGGCAATGAATAACTTTTAATACGGATAGTAGCATCCTCCAAGACGTCCAGTGGTTGAATGTCATTGATGTTTCATTGCAAAAAAAATTTCTCCTGTATTTATAGTAAGTGTGAAACATAATAGGGATTAGGTCACTAATAAATACTGAGTAAAACACAATGGGCCTCATTATCAGTCTTTTAGTAAATTGCGAGTATATGTTTGCATCAGTCAAACCGAACAAAAAATTTTTTTGCAAGATCTATAAAAGTTTAGGAAATGCTGATTTTTCCTCGTGCTCTTGTGCGTATGTTAATAAATGCCAATCACACGTAAATTACCAGATACGTCTACAGCATTTGCTTATTTGCTCCCAAAAGTGAAAGTGAAGGGAAGTGAAAGGGAAGTGAAAGGTATTTTTTTACTTGCGTCTATAACGATAAAATACATATTATTTAACAGTGTAACAGCACCTGAGAAGGCTCAAATCTGGAACCAAATGACAGAAAAAGGTGAATTTGTTGTGAATTAAGTGAAGTGAAAAGAAAATGAAAAAGAATATGAAAAAGCACATCACACCGGGAAACTGCTTTATTTGTTTGTTTGTTTCAAAGCATTTCAGCGACTGTCGGCTAGACCTCTCTCATGGTTTAATATGCCCTCTCTGATGCCCTGTTGAAAAAACAGGAGAGTATGGGAAGCCTCATAGGAAGCCTGATGTTGGCACACAGCACACTAGGGAGTGCTCCCCTACACCCATCAGTGCTCAAATATGTTCACACACTTTGAGCAGCAGAACAACAGGGAAGAATAATGTTCTTTAACTGTTTAATGTGCATTACTGCAGAATCATCTGAAAATCCACCATCCAGCTGAGTTTTTTCTGTTACTGACTGTAGTTACTGATCCTCCCGTATGTTCTTAAATTTTAAATGGTGGAAATGCTTGTTTACCTGTTTTGTTTTTTTTTGTATCATCAGTTCTGGACAGTTCAATAGTTTAGAGTAGTATCGCATAAGTCTAGTTTTAGTACTTGCCCAGTGGCGTATGACTTATGGCTAATACAAATGAAATTAAGCGTGCAAGTTCTATTGTCAGGACAGAGTAATATAATACAAATATTTTAGGTTCAATACAGTTTTGCAGTTATAATAACAGAATTTTTTCATTTGTTATTGTTATTTCACATGCTGTATTACGTTGTAATATTACTAAATTGTTCTAATTATATAATATACAAATATGCTTGTTATTATTATTTAATTATTTATTATTAATTATTTAATTATTATTATAAAATTATTATTATTTTTTTAAAATAAAGTACACTTTTCTTAACCACCCACACATGTTGATTGTGGTAAAATGCTGGGGGAAAGGAAAAGGGTACCGTACTGGTGGCTCTAAAGTTAGCAGAGAGTTTTCTTGCTTTTCTCGGGTTGGCTTTACTTTAGTTTTGGAGCTGGAGACGGAGTACAATGTTTACTGGGTTTTGGGTGATTATTCCTTGACAAACGAGAGAAACTCAATTATGTTTGACTAAACGGTTCCATCGAAAATTTCCAGCACAGATAAGGTTCCACCACTTGCGAGTGTCTTTGGGAACCGGGACTAGGTTTGCTGCATTTCTGAACTTGCATCTGTTCTTGAATTTGCATCAAACTTATGAACTTATGAGTTTCTAAAACAGAGTACATGTCATTTTGTTAAAATGCGCTTTGTGATTTTTTGCCAGTAGTCTTTAAAGATGCAGCCCACTGGACTGTCGGACACTATGTATTACAGCTTATCGGCACATTTTAGTGTCTGTACTATTAATGTATTAGATATATGAGAGATGGGAAAAATATTAGACCGTCCAATTTTAGGATATAGCTGCAGATTTGTGTAAAGTCTTTTTTTTTTTTTTCTCCACATGTTTCTTTTTCAGGCAAGGCATTGGCAGAAGGCTGTAGAGGTGATTTTACTGTGGTGTTTCAGTCATAACTTCACTGTCCGGCTGTATGCATTGCTGGCTCTGAAAAGAGTGTGGGGTTTAGAGGGGGCACGACTCCTGGCTGAAAATGAACAGAGCAGTTCGGCGTCTCTGCAGGGACTAGCAACAGTTGTTGAGGCCTGCCTACATCAAGCTGAGGTCATGCAGAACACTGGGTGAGTATTATTCATTAGAATAATAGAAAGGTAAAAATGTTCACATTTTCATGCAGCTGCCGGTCTGCTTCAAGGCTTCTGTAGTTGTGTGTGGACAGAAATCTCATGTGTCTTCTAACAAATGAACATGGAATTGTAGGACTGCTATGTTAAAGATATGAATATTGATCAAGATTACAACATACTCCCAGTATTATTGACGTTAAAATGTTGTATGTGTGCACGCACCCTACAGCAATGCCGTAAAGAACTGGTCCAGAATACAGGAGCATTTTTTCTTCAGTGCCTTTCATCCTCTTGATGATTACAGTGTAGAGGTGAGCCCTCGCTCTTATTACACTGTTTCTTTCTTTTATGACCTGTTTCACGCTCTTACTCGAGTTTTCATAATCCTCTGTTGTCTGACATTTTGGTTTGTTTTACTTAGGCACATCAAATTGTAGGCCACAATTAAAACATTCATTCTTCTTGTCTAGACAATTTTCCACACATTCCCGATTCTGTCAGAATTGGCAGAGGATGAGTACATTCCAGTGTGGAAGTTTGAGAAGCTGGTGGACTTTCAAGACAGTTCGTCTGTACCTTTGAAAAATCCAGGCAGAGAGCTGAGGGAGCTGCAGCCTAGTGACTGGGTTCAGCAAGATAGAGGTAGTACCATTAGCATGCAGTAGAGAGCGCTCTCATCATATGGTCAAATGGCTTAACTAATTTCAATATACTGATTAAGAGCAAATATTCAAATCAGTATTGGAATCAGTATTGTGATTGATTTTTTGCTCAAATCAGTAGTAGTATTTTATGACACTGTCCACTAGTTGTAATGTAATGTCATGCATTGTGCAGATTTTTGAACCAGACCAAGGGGATTGTGACTGTCACATTACATTAACACCTTAATACAGAGCCAGAGATAATATGCTAAAGCTATATTGTGGGATGTTTTACTACACTGAATTGTAGAAAGTAAACATACATGTGGTTTGTGTAGTATATTGTATCATGTACATACAGGGGTTAAAGTGGAATTTGTAAGGGAGTGGAACTCAGTGATTTGCATGTACAAAAAAATCCATAATTATTATGGTTGGGAGAGGGGTACCGCTGCAGATGAGTATATGGAATATAGGAATTCTGATGACATGGAAGGCAAATTAAATATTGCATAGAATATATATATATATTTTGGCTGATTTCAGTTAATTCACTTAGCTAGCATCATCAAATCAGCTAGCGTAAAATCTGTGTTTGTGAGATCAGATTACACAATCTACTAGTTAGCTAACCTAATCACTAAGCAAGCAAATTTCGACACAATGAGGACTTGATTAAAATGATCGCATACGCTATACGGGCAAAAGTTTGTGGACACCTGGACCATCACACCTGTATTTGTTGCCAGAAAGTTGGGATCACACAACTGTATAGGACGTCTATATATGGTGTATCATTTACAAATTTCCTTTTACTGGAATTAAGGGGCCTAGTTGTTTAAGCCTGTTCCAAACCTGTTCTAGGATGGAAATGCCCTTGTGTACAAAGCAAGGTCCTGGACTGAACACCTTTGGGATAAACTAGAATGCTGACTGAGTCCCAGACCTTTTTGCCTGACATCAGTGGCTGACCTCATTAATACTCTTGTGGCTGCATGAGCAAATCCACACAGCCATGTTCCAAAATCTAGTGAAAATTCATCTCCGAAGAGTACAGCAATGGGGAGGGACTCAATCCAGATGTTCGAAACGCAATTATGGGTGTGATGGTCAGATGTGCACAAACTGTGGGCCGTAAAGTGTACATCATTACAAATTCATTTAGATGAACATGGAAAGTTATCTCAGCAACACTGGTTAAAATCAACTCGATCTGAATTGTTTTTGAGTGTTTAGCTTTCTGCCTCTCAGTGAGTACGTTTACATGCAGCCTACTAAACCCTTAATAATCTGAACGGTCGGTCAGAATAGAAAATGTCTACAAACCTAGTCAGAATAGAGTGAACGAGGCCAGTCCAGGTGAATTGAAACACAATCAGTGTGTGTGTGTGTGTGTGTGTGTTCTGTACATGTGATTAGATCATGATGCGCTGCTGGTGCAATAAAGCGATCCCATCTGTGTGTTTAATAATCACACTTTGACATTTTGCTGAATTGATTCATCACTTGCAGTGGGATTAAAGCTGAGCATGCTGACCAGACTCGCGGCGTTGGTAACGTTGGAACGTCACTGCCTTCATGTGCATAACTTTGAACTGGATTATAAAACACGCATATAAATTAAGATTGTCTACAGACCATTCATTGTAGGATACGTATAAACAGTTCATACAGAATCTGCAGTCGGAATGAATTAATGGCAAAAATCTTCGCGTTTCAACATAGCCAGTGTTCACACATCCTGTATCAGATTACACTGTGGACAATAATAAAATATGACTTCTGTTAAAGATTAAATAAGATCGGCTATTACTTTTGTTCCTGTGAAACACGATTGGACCTTATTGTTCTTCTGATGCAGTTATCGCAAGTTTGGTTCCTGCTGTCTGTCATGCTGTAATACAAGCAAAAGATCTCCCATTTAACCCTCTTCATGTTACTCAGAACACCATTCCGGATATTCCTGCTCACTTTAACCCCTGCATACATACAAATTGGCCAAATAGATCAATAGTCTTGTGTAAAAAAAAAAAGTCACCAATTAGCACTTGCTAAATATGTACATATGCACAGTTTTATAATGTTGCGTATAATATATATATATATATATATATATATATATATATATATATATATATATATATATATATATATATGTATATAATGCACATTTAATTATAATCTCTCCTAAGGTTACTTTGGGGATTCAGTCTTTCTGAATATAGTAACATTCAGCATTTATATAACTTCCATTTCAGGGTCCTTTTAGTGTCTGGCCATGTAAGGGGTTTATCAGTTTTAAGCACTGACCTACAGTGGATATAAAAAGTCTACACACCCCTCTTAAAGCTGCAGGGTTTTATGATGTAAATAATTAACCCACCTAAATTTTGCCAGAAAAATAAATAAGATCATGTTGTGAAATGTGTTATGGTCTGATGAGGCCAAGGTAGAACTTTTCGGACATAATTCTAAAAGACATGCTTGGCGCAAAAACAACAATGCTTATCACCCAAAGTACACCATACCCATGGTGAAGCATGGTGACAGTAGCGTCATGCTATGGGGCTGCTTCTCTTCAGCTTGGACTGGGGCTCTAGTCAAAAAAATAAAGAATCATGGATACGTAGCTGCAAATAACTCTTTTGGAACAAAACCTGCAGGCATCTGTTGGACAGCTGAAGATACAGAGAAATTTCACCTTCCAGCATGACAAGAACCCACAGCACAAATCCACAATGCAAGTCTACACAGTAATGGCTTCAGAGGAAGAAGATCAATATTTTGGGAATGACCCTGTCAGAGCCCAGATCTAAACCTGTGGAATGACTTGAAGAGGACTGTGCACAGGAGACCCCCCCACACACACAGAAAATAGTGCTGTATTTGGTTAGTGCTGTAACCAAAAGGTGCTTAGTTAAGGGGTGTACACACTTTTGCAACCAGGTCATTGTAAATCGGTCCCAAAAAAAAAAAAACCTTTCTATTTGCTTTCACTTTATTTTTTTGGTGCTGTCTCACATTAAATGTGGAAAAGGTCTGGCATGATTTTCTTGGTTTAATTTTTTACATTACACTAACATGCAGTTTAAATGGGGTGTGTAGCCTTTTTATATCCACTGAAAGTACGTGTTTTAAATATTCATGCATTTGGTGTCCTACAGGTGAGTTGGAACAAGAAGAGCGCTGGGCAGATGTACAGAAAAAGATTGCCCCTTGGAGTCTGAATGTGCAGGAGGTGGAGCCACACCTTGTGGCCCAGCAGAGAGTAGCACGTCTGGGTAAACTTACCACCGCCCTCCTGGTGGTCGCCTCACTTATTGACAAGCCCACAAACCTGGGTGGTATGAGCCATTTTTTCTCACACATATACATGTATACACATACAACTTTAGACAGCTTGATTGAGTTTGTTTTATATCAATTGTATATTGATGAAAAAACTAAAATTCAAAATGGTTATGTAAATCTTATGTGTAAAAAAAAAAAAAAGTTATGCAGGAGTGTGACATTTAGTTGAATTTTATGCCTTAGAAAATCTTTTTGGAAGTATTTAGGCTTGACTACAGTTCAATTTGTGCTCATAGAGAAAATACAGCTTCTCTCTGTGTGCATGCATGCTTCATATGCATACAGGACGATTATGTGTGAGAACACACATATATGCAACATATATGCAGCATATAACATATATGCAAAAATAACATTGCTTAAACAATGGCTTTGATAGATCCTGTTCTTAAAATAAAACAGGGTGCTCACTCACGCCTGATTGTCATCCCATTGATTGTAAACACCAGACTCTGATTCTGATTTCACCTTCAAATTAAACTGCTAATCGTAGAGGTTCACGTACTTTTACCACTCACAGATATGTAACATTGGGCCATTTTTGTCAATAGATTAATGACAAGTATAATATTTTTTGTCTCATTTCTTTAATTGGGTTCTCCTTTGTCTACCTTTTAGGACAGAAAATCTGATGATGTTTTAAGTATTATGCAGAGATATAGTAAATTCTAAAAGGTTCACAAACTTTCAAGCGTTGTAATTATACGAGATACGGTTTCAAAGTGACCCTACAAGAAACTGTCAAAAATTGCATTCGAATCCTGATGTGAATTCAATTCAATTATTATTCCTTAGTTACTATTTGTAATTTTGTAAATATGCACCCTTTTTGTGTGCATATATGCGCTCATGTTTGTGTTTGTCGTAGGTCTTTGTCGAACTTGTGAAATCTTTGGAGCCGGTGCTCTGGTGCTGGGTAGCCTGCATCACGTCGGTGACAAACAGTTCCAAGCCCTGAGTGTCTCTTCTGAGCTGTGGCTTCCTCTGGTGGAGGTGTGTTTATGTTTAAGTTCATTTCACCCCGAGAGGCGTTAAGCACACACAGTGGTTCCAATACACTCCCACATTAGTCAGTGTGAAATTTTACACTGGACGAATGTAGTTCGTGCAGAAGCATGGTCGATGTGCGTCTCATGCGACAACAGGGCGTAGTTTCTGCCTGAAAACAATACAGAATTCATATGATTTAAATGTACGCCCATAATATAAACAACATTTGGACTAAAATCCTAACTGGCACATTGTAGTGTAGGAGTGAGAATCATGTTGAATTAACCACCTTTATCCAGATCTATATTGATCTGAATTTCAGAACAGATATTTGCTTGGCAGCAGTTCAGAGATGCCATGTTGTATCACTTGATATGAGGATTCTTATCATAAAAGGTTTTTTTTATTGACTTAATGACTCCACCATCTTCCCATGTATTCTCTTTTTTTTTCTTTTTTTCTTTTGACTGATGCATAATATTCATGTTATCCATTTCAAAATGGATAATCCAAAATCCATTTCACGAATAAATATTTACCCGTAATGATAAGATTGAAAAAGTGTATTGTGCTTACATATTGCGAGAGCTTTTTTTTTACTGCAGTCATAGTCCAGTAACGTTGCAAAACCATCTGTCACTGACTCTTAATCAATATGTACCTAGTGGAGTGCATTGCGAATGTACAAGATGTGGCTTATTACAGTTAAATTGCTGAATCATTAACAGGACTAGCGTTGGACAGTCTTGGTAAAGGTAAATGATTACTTAAATTAACAGTTAATGTTGTCATTACTGTCTAGCACGACGCAGACTGAAAGTTTTCAAAAACTTTTCTTACTTGGATTTACCGTAATTTTCAGACTATTGAGCGCACCTGAATATAAGCCGCACCCACTAACTTTAAAAAGAAAAAAAAAATTGTACATATATAGGCCGTACTTGTCTATAAGCCGCAGGTGTCCACGTTGTAACATGAGATATTTACACAGAAAGATGTTGCACAGAAAGATTTTTTTTAACTTTTAATTAAATACGTACCGTAAATGCTTTTTTCCCGAACAGTGCCTGTAACACGGCTGGTTAAAAAAATAAAAAATACATTTGCCTACCAGGAAAAGTCATTGATTGCTTTCTTCATCTTCCTCCTGCGCACTAAAACCAGTAAAGTCGTCGTCTTCTTCTCTTCTGTCGTCTTTTTGCGTCGAGTCAGTTCTTCACGCTGCTGTCTCCAACGTCTCACCATCGATTCATTGATGCCAAGCTTACGTGCAGCAGCTCTATTTCCTTCTTCGACAGCCAGATCGATCGCCTTTAACTTGAAACCTGCATCATATGCATTTCTTCGTGTGTTTTCCATGATGAGGGTGTGTGCATGAAGCGCAAGATGACTGATCTGAAGAATTTAGTGTGAGTGCGTTTGATTTAATTCAAACAGTTTCATTGGTGCACTGTGACCTGTTCGGTAATTTCATTGGTCCGATGTGACAAGGCTAAATGTTTTGGCGGCATGAAGCTCGTTAGCCCGTAAAAATCCATAAATTAGCCGCATCATTGTTTAAGCCGCAGTGTTCAAAGCGTGTGAAAAAAGTAGCGGCTTATAATCCGGAAATTACGGTATATAGTGCTAATATATTCACATAGCATTTTGGGGTCAGTCTTTCTCAGTCACTCTTTAAATCAGGTTTGCAGAACCATTATGCAACTTTTTGGTTTGTATTATATTTCAATTTGGAATTTAACATTTTATGAGCTTTAGGGTAGACACACTTTTGTGCTTTAAATTAGATTCTTCTTGTCCCAAAGTTACGTCCCACTCTAAATGCTGTCAGTGTCAAACCCTAGTTTTGCCATTTGTTTTAAGACATAGTTATTGCAAATGGCATCTCAGTGAGTATATGCAACGGTTACTTTACGTTACAGTTTTAATTTTAGCAAGGTCACAAGGAGTTACTTTAATTGCCTTGCTTTTTAATGAGATATTGAAGCTTTCTAGATACCGTCCCCTCTGAAACTATTGGAATGGCAAGGCCAATAAATGTGTGTTTTTTGGGGGGTTTTTTTCGTTTTTTTTTTCTCTATACACCGAACATATTTGAGTTTGAAATAAAAAAATAAAAAAACGGATACGAGATGAAAGTTGAGAATTTCAGCTTTTATTTCCTGGTATTTACATCTAGACGTGTTAAACAACATAAAACATAGAACCTTTTCTTTTCTTTTTTTTTTTACTTGTAGCAAAGTGTCATTTCTTCAGTGTTGTCACAGGAAAAGATATAATCAAATATTTACAAAAATGTGAGGGGTGTACTCACTTTTGTGAGATACTGTATGAGTGTATGTGAACTTCTGACCGCACCTGTATAAACTACACTACGTGTGTATATATAGTGAAGTCGCCTTGATGAACACGTGCCTTTTTTATTTTTATTTAAGTTTTCATTCATGTTTTGAGAGCAGAATAATTCATGGCTTTATCTGTTTGACAGCACAGAAAAGAGAAGCCATGAGACATCAGAGAAAGATGTTTTGTTGCTCCGAAGTGAGAGCAGGTTATTAAGATTCCTATGGAATACAAATGTAGGTCGAAAATGAACCACGCATGACAAGAACACATTTTATTTTAGTCCATCTTAAATCTGCAAACACAGCATCTTTCCACAGACATTTATATCAAAGTCATCATGATGGTTGCAGTCAGTGATGATTCCTGAGACTATTGCCAATTGGCCCAAGCCTAAGGGCGTGGTGCTTGGCAATCACACTAGAGTCATTGCAAATATCTGTCTGTCTATCTATCTATCTATATATCATAATGAAGTTCTCAGGTGTGTTAAAACGATGGAATTATCATAATTAATAAGCCATACATCTTATCCAGAGAATGGGATCAAGATCTGGCCTGTTAGGTCAATAGTCTTGTGAAGTCAGTCTTTTAGATAATATTTTCTGCCTAATGGTTAACATTATTTGTGTTTTCTCGCAGGTGAAGCCCATGGACCTGGCAGGTTTTCTGCAGCAGAAGCAAAGAGAAGGTTACAGTATCATCGGAGTAGAACAGACAGCCAACAGCCAGAGTTTGCAAAACTATAGGTTTCCAGAGAAGACCCTATTACTGTTAGGGTAATAACATCATGTTTATCAAGAGGTTATGAAATCACTAAAGCTTTAATGTTTACTAGAAGGCCCTGTACATCTTATGTGCATCTCTGTGGGAGCTGACGTTGCAGCTGAATGTGATCAGGCTAATTGACATTGTTCTCAAGGGGTAGTCTCTTTACCTCTACATGCTGGAGACAGAACAGGCTTGTCCCAGCATGCAGGATGCTCGTCAGCAAACTGTCAGAGATATACATTATAAAAATATGACCAGAAAAATAATCCACTAAGCAGCATGGTTACATAATACAAAACATAAAAACACATAACAACTTATAATACAATCACAACACTAATTTATGTGAGCATTGTTAAATAACTCAGAATATTAAAGTGTATCATAGCTTTCCGGACATGTCCCATCATTGGAGGTTAAAAAAAGTACACTGCATAAAACATGTAAGGCCACAGATTGAAGATGATTTAATGTTGTTTTTTAACAACTCTCTTTTCACATAAATCAAGGGTAGGTTAAGAAAGAATGGACAGTGGTAGGTTAACAAAGCATGGACAGTGGTAGGTTAAGAAAACATGGACAATGGTAGGTTAAGAAAGCATGGACAGTGGTAGGTTAAGAAAGCATGGACAGTGGTAGGTTAAGAAAGCATGGACAGTGGTAGGTTAAGAAAGCATGGACAGTGGTAGGTTAAGAAAGCATGGACAGTGGTAGGTTAAGAAAGCATGGACAGTGGTAGGTTAAGAAAGCATGGACAGTGGTAGGTTAAGAAAGCATGGACAGTGGTAGGTTAAGAAAGCATGGACAGTTGTATGTTAAGAAAGCGTGGACAGTGGTAGGATAAGAAAGCATGGACAGTGGTAGGGTAAGAAAACTGACCTGAAGTATTTGAGGGTGGAGAATTCATGCATAACTGATTTCAATTTTGACTGATCAGTCCATACAGGGTTTCACTGATTATTTTTTTGTGATTAATACGGCCAAAAAGGTTTGATTTTGCTTCAGCTTTTTAAAAAATATTTGTGATACAACTTGCAGGGTTTTTTGTGGAAAACGACTTGAATTGGCGAAATTGCATGAACTAGTTTTGTATGGGCTTTTGCAGTGATTTTTGTTAGTAAATGAGACCTTTTAGCTGTACTCCTGTTCGACACACATGAAATGGAGAGGGCTTTGGCCGAGTGCGTGTTGTGATGACGTCACATGACACGTCTTGGCCAAATCTGTGGTACCTCTGAAAAATTGCAAGCTCCTCCAAATACTGCGAAGTATGCTTGATTTTGCATTCATTTCTACGATTGCAAAATCACGAAATCCTAGACGGACTGATTAATCCTGATACTCTCTAGAACAAATATCTATTCAAAAACAATCTTTTATCACTGATATTCACAGTAGCATAAACTTGGCTTGGAATCCTGAGCCTTTTGTGAGTTTTGTAGATGTTTAATGGCATTACTGCAGCCCCAGGTTGGGTTGTGGCCACACATTTAATTGCTTTCAGTTATGTGTATTAATTGACCTAACTAATTCAGCCAGATAAGATCTTCAATATCAATGATTCTCCTCATCTTTCCCTATTAGGAATGAACGAGAGGGTATTCCTGCTAACCTCCTGCAGTTGTTGGACGTATGTGTGGAGATTCCTCAGCAGGGAGTGACACGTTCTCTCAATGTGCATGTGAGCGCTGCCTTACTGGTGTGGGAGTACACCAGACAGCACTTGGGTCCTGACCAATCCTCTTAAGTACTTTAAATCTAATCCATCGGAGATTTGTCCTTCCAATATCAACATGCTCTGACAACTACTAAAGAAGGCATGATGATACTGGAGGTTGGGCTCTCCAGTACCGCTCAAGTGAAATCCTAAGCAAAACGTGTGTGCTTCATTAACCAGCCCCAAAAAGCTGTGGCTCAGGTGGTAGAGCGGGTTGTCCACTAATCATAGGTTTGGCGGTTCAATTCCAGGCCCACGTGTCCCCACATGCAGAAGTGTACTTGGGAAGACACTGAACCCCAAGTTGCTCCCGATGGCAGGCTAGCACCTTGCATGGCAGCTCTGCTACCATTGGTGAGAGTGTGTGTGTATGAATGGGTGAATGAGACCGCTACGTTAAAAAAAGCGCTAAATATATGCAGACCATTTACTTGAATACGCTTTGAATTTGTTTGCTTATTATTTGAAGTTTGACAACGTGTGCAGCTCTTTGGTCTATGTTTTTAGAAAGATTTGACTGGTCACACACACACACACGCACACAAAAACAAACAAAAAAACTCTCTTCTTTTGTAAAAGAATATTTAGAGAATATGAGGTGAATAATTATAACAAATAAAACTATGACAAAATGTTTTTGTTTAGACTTTGTTTCTTAAGACTGATATATATTTTTTTATATATATAAAACTTTTAAAGGCATTATGACGCCACACATGGAAGTATGTGCTAAAAACATAGGCCTACTTTAAAAGTATGTATGTTTAAAACTGGGATGCTGAAAACGCTGACCCAATTGTGGGAAATGAAGCATCTGAGTCGATAGCTTGTTTAAAGGCACTGGCTGGCATTATTTACTTCTCTTGTGTAATTTGACGATTTGCTCATTTGTTTGATTTTCCAGCTGTGTCAGCTGAAGAAATGTATTCATGCACATGTTATGTCTCTTCCGCCCCTCTCTACACACACCTGCGATTTCCACAAGGTTCAAAGAGGAATGAAGGAAGCAAGGAAGGGAGGGAGGGAGGGAGGGATCTTGCAGACACACAGCTCCAACCCACAATTTAATATGTATGCTTTTTCTTCAGTTCATTTTGCCCATGCCTAAATGGCCACATTCGTGCGAACACTAACGCGGAGAGATTCGGAATACTTTCTTTCTTTCTTTCTGTTTTTTTTAAATACTTCTTTTGGAATCTTCGAGTCGATGAAAATGAACGTACCAGACAACATATGGTTGGATGCCAGCGAGCCTTTGCTGGGTGAAACGCGACTCTCGTGGAGAAACTCGACGAGTTCCGTGATGTCTATTTTCCCGCGTGGGAAGCTGCTGCTGGAGGTCCTCATGGTGCTCATGTGTGTCGGCGCGGTCACTGGTGCGGTCGTGTATTTCTGTTCTCTTTCTTTTCTTTTTTTTTCCCTGCACAATTATTTAAAATAATTATAACGTTAAGTAGTATTTGAATTGTTTGTTAATAGAATACTTGGTCCTGCTGGTTTCTTTAGGACAGTTATAAATCTGCTTTGGTTACTCTTATCTAGTTTCAGAAGTTTGTGGTATGACTTTCGTACCAAATCCTAGACGAGAATGGACCACAAGAAGTCTTTTAACAAGCTATTGAACATGGAACAGTAATAGACGTTTTACTCTGTTGTATATATGTTGATATAAACTTTATTTCTGTACTTTTAAGTCATGGAAGTATTAACTGTAGTTATTGTTTAAGTGACCTTATGCGGGTTCTTTCTTTATGCATTTTTAGTAAACTCCCACTTTACAATGCATTTAATCCAGTATTAGTACCATTAACCCTCATGTTCTGTTCAACTCATTTCTCTATTGAAAATGAAATGGGATAAAAGTTACATTTATATGAATTTGCTTCATTCCTCTATTGTATTTAGAAATATTACCCAATGAATTTTTGGACATAGATATGGACTTGCAATATCCGTCGACACCAACCACTTTTTGTCTTATTTGCGCTCATACCAGATTACACGGCTGCTGGTAGGAGCATCTCCTCATGAGAAGTGGTTTTGTGTGTCTTTACTGTTCCCCAAATACATGTCACAGATGCATTCAAAGTAGGCCATTTCAAATACAATGATCTGCCCAAATTCAATATGATCTGTGAACAGTACATTCCTTGCGAAGTAGCAAATAGAACACAAGGGTTAATAGTAACTTAAATTTACTGTATAGATTTCACTGCTCTTTTCTAGTTGGTGTTTCCATTTATCTGAGAATAAGAGAATACTGTATTTTCCTCTGCTCTGACTCTGTTTAAATGTAAAGTCTTTTAAATTTCTGTTTGTTAGGAAATATCCTGGTCATCATGATTGTGGTGGCAACAAAGACATTCCACTGTATGACGTCTGTGCTCATTATTAATTTGGCAATCAGTGACTTCCTGGTTGGCATTGGTGTCATGCCATTCGTGGCCGTTTCTATCATGAATAACGGATGGGTGAACTGCACTGTTAGTAAGGCCGGTTATTCATACATCTCCATCATAAATGTGTGTTAAAGCCTAGACAATCACACTTCACACACATCCTTCATACTTCCTAATGAAAACATTCATTAAAAGAGACTTGCGTAGAAATGAGATGAAACTACTTTTAGCCTAGAAGCTTTGATTAATTGTTATCCATATTGATTTTCTGTCTGAAGTTTTCATTTTTAACTATTATAGATCTGTATACATTCACTTTCCACTTTAATAGGAACACTGGCTCATTTATGCAGTTATCCTAATCATGTGGCAGCAGCACAGTGCATAAAATCATGCAGATACAAGTCAAGAGCTTCAGTTAATGTTCACGTCAAATATCAGAATGGGGGAAAAGTGTGATCTCTGGGACGTAAACCATGGCATGGTTGTTGGTGCTCAAATATTCAAAGCAGCCCTGTGGCTGGTTTGAGTATTTCAGAAACTGCTGATCTCCTGGGATTTTCACACACAACAGTGTCTAGAGTTTATAGGGAATGGAGCGAAAAACAAAACAAAAAACACTGTGTGAGTGATAGTTCTGTGGGCGGAAATGCCTCGATGAAAAGAAGTCAGAGGAAGATCACGTTGGAATATTCAAACCAGTACATCTGACATCAACAACTGTGCCACATTTAAATATCACATTTCCCCCCATTCTGATTCTGCACTAAATGTGCAGGTGTTCCTTTTAAAGTGGATGGTGAGTGTAGATCAGGTGTTATATAGTATTTATTGATTGTTCTCTTTATATTTACTGCAGGATTTATGTCTTTACGTGGGTTACACCTCCTCAGTCTACTGCAGTGCTTCAGTTCTAACACTTGCAGCTATTGCTTTGGATCGCTATTACTCCATTGTGGACTGTCTGCGCTATAATTCACGCTGTACTGCATGGCGAACTGGTGCAGCTGTACTATGGATATGGCTGCAGGCCATGCTCACCAGTTGTCCACCTCTCTTTGGCTGGAGTAACATCAGCTTTGTGAGGCCTATGTATAGCTGTGCTGTCAACTGGGCTAGCAGTCCCAGCTATACAGGCTTCATGGCGGCCCTCTGCTTTCTCCTTCCAGCTATAGTCATTCTCTTTTGCTATGTGAAGATTGTGCGAGTGGCCCAGCACCATGCTCAGAGGATCCACAGCCTTCAGCAGCATTTTCAACACAGCAGGGGCGACCACATATCCCCACCGTTTGAATCATCCCACCAGTGTTCAGCTGCGGACCTGGAAATGCATGACCCATCCAGGCTTGTGTACTATGTAAGTGGGAGGTTTGTATCAGAATCTCAATTCAATGTTCCTCATACTGAAGCAGATCTGGCTGGTGAACCAACTTCACAACTTGAAGGGAAAAGCAGCTCCAGACATTCCAGTCGACTTCTGCATACCTTCCTTGCTCATTTCCAGAGTGGTAGCACTCTGCAGAACAGTCATCCCCAGCAACATGGTGTTGTGAGACTGTTCATGGTCATTGCTGCTTTCTTCTTGTGCTGGACACCTTACATTGGAGTTGCCCTGGTGCAGGCCACAGAGACTGCCCTCTCCCGATCAGCGAGCCAGGTGCCACCTGCTGCTGTCACTTTCTCATACTGGCTTGTGCTGTTCAACTCCGACATCAACCCATTACTGTATGCTCTACTCAGCAAGCGATTCCAGGGGGCATTGAAGAACCTCAGAAAGAAGATGCAGGCCAGGTTTGGTATGGTTCAAAGGATAGAAGAGGGAAGAACAGATGGAGAAGGGGGAAGGTTGACAACTCCCAATAATGTCACAGATCAGCATCGCCAAGATATTGGACCCCATCAGAATGGGTCTGTGTACTCCTCTGTTTTTACAATGAATACGACTTTTCCCAAAAGCTATAAGCAAGAAGCAAACGAAGTCCTTCTACCAGGGAGTATGTTATCGTCATCTTCCTTTTCTACATCTTCCTCGTCTCTTTCCCTTTGTCATAAGTGCAGCAAAAATACGCCAGGAAAGTCAGACTGCCTGCAGGTTCCCTCCAAGCCACCAGGGTGGGACAAACTACACAGTACCTCTGTAATCAACGAGAGACATGCAACTTTTTTTTATGGACAGATTGCAGTACGAGTGGAACAGGAAATTAGCTGAGCCTGCATCGGAGGGTTTGACTACAGACAAGCTGGAAATGAACCTGCGTGGTACTTGAACTATTGTATTTTAGGAGTTAATTGCATTTGTGCATCTGGTTGCTTGCAATGATATTTGACTGTAAATTATTATTATTTATGCAGAATTTAATATTATAGTTTAATTTGGTTTGCATCCCAGTTTAGCTTATGACACAAATACTAATAAATAAATAAATAAATAAATAAATAAATAAACTGAAATAAATAACTGGCAATCCAAAGCTTTATAAAAGGTGTTTTATGTCATGACAGACTAATGGGAAAAAAAAAAAAAAAAAGGTAGCTTTTATTAATGTTACTAAGACTGAAATATTACTATGTAATTAAAAGCCTGTTTTTGTGAAAGTATGCTTGGGTGTGTGGTTACGTGAAATACATCCTTAAATAAAGCATTGAACAAATAAGACTTTGTTCTTGTATGCCCTGTAACATCTAGTCAACCTGAACACTAATAATATTAACAGTTATTAGTAAAACATAACACATCTGATTTAAAAAAAAAAAAAAAAAAGTTTGGAGTAATTAAGTTATGAAAGAAACGAAGAGATAGACAATAATGGGGCTTACTAATAGACAGAGGGCAACAGTTTGAGGCAGTGATGTAGTGGAGTGGAAATGATAGGGGTTGCTATCATTAATGAGTTGTATTCAGTGGAGTGTGATCTCATTTTATATGTAAAGCTGATTACTGATTCAGTTTACCTCATTATTACAAAATGAGCATGTCCAAGTCCAAGAAGTGCTATCAAAATCTTCTCCCATTCCAAGAACTGGAATAAGACTTGCCATTCATAAGAAAAAGGTTCAACCCCTTTAAAGTTTCAAGCATTTTTTGTATTTTGAATTATATTTACACATTTTTTCAATCAGTATTTCTAAATGGAACTCAAAACGTTTCAAACCCAAAATAAGTTACACTATGTAGTCAAATACACTATGTAGACAGGGTTAAAGAGCATTTCTGTGTGGAGAATAGCCTGCCTAAGAAGAAGGTTCGGTGTTTTTCCAACAACAAACCCTGGGTGACTCCAGAGCTCAAAGCTCTGTTAAAGGAAAAAAGAGACTGTTCGGATCGGGGGACAAAGATGAGCTGAGGAGGGTTCAAAAACAACTCAGAGGGGAGATAAGGAAAGGAAAAGACAGTGGGTATCACATTGGACACTATGGTAGCATCTGCTATCTTCTATGCAGTAGTTTGCTGGGGAGTTGAGTGCACAGAGAGGGACAGGAAACGCCTCAACAAACTGGTCAAGAGGGCTAGCTCTGTCCTGGTCTACCCTCTGGACAACTTAGAGGTGGTGGGGGAGAGGAGGATGTTAGCTAAGATGGCGTCTATCAGGAGCAATTCCTCTCACCCCCTGTATGAGGTTCTGCGGTCCCTGAGCAGCTCCTTCAGCAACAGACTGCTGCACCCTCAGTGCAAGAAAGAGCGCTACCGCAGGTCATTCATCTCTACAGCAGCCAGACTCTTTAATGCAACAACAACATAATGTCGCACTGCTAACAGTTTTTTTTTGCATCAGCAACCCACACATTATTATTTGTTGTTCAGCCCTCTATTAATAATCCATTTATCCACTCATGTATATAAACAAGGTGTTACACATCTGCACATATTCAAATTACACACATACATTGAGGTGTCCATAGTGTACATATTACCATTATTATTATTTTTTTACTAATTTAATTCTTATTTTTCTATTCCTATTGTATATATATATTTTTAGATACTTTATTTCAATTCTTTTCCTATTTAATGTGTATTCTTTCCTATCTGTTTTTTGTGTAATTGAGCTGCTGTAACGAGGGAATTTCCCCAGTGTGGGATCAATAAAGGTTATCTTATCTTATCTTATGAAATGTATGTGGACACCAGACCATCAGATCCATATGTTGGCCTTTCCCAAACTGTTGCCACAAAGTTGGAAGCACACAATTTTATAGGATGTATTTGTATGCTGTAGCATTACAGTTTCCCTTCACTAAAACTAAGAGGACTAGTCTAAATCTGTTCCAGCATGGCAGTGCAACTGTGCATAAAGTGAAGTCCATGGTTTGCCAAGGTTGGAGTGAAATAACTTAAGTGGCCTACATAAAGCCCTGACTTCATCCCCACTGAACCTTTGGGATAAACTGGAACGCCGACTGTGCCCCAGGTCTTTTTGCCTGACATCGGTGCCTAACCTCATTAAGTGGTTTTGTGGCTGCAAATCTCCACATTCTAAAATCTGGTGGAAAGCCTTCCCAGAAGAGTGGATGGTATTATAACAGCAAAAAGGGGAACGGAATGTTCAAAAAGCACATATGGGTATGATGGTAGGGTGTCCACAAACCTTTAGCCATATAATGTATTTTTGTTGGCACTTTAAATTAAATTGAAAAAATAAACAACCTTAAATATACTGCTTGCAAAAGTATTTAATTGTTTGGTTTTCGCCAAACACGGCACTATGACCAAACATCTCCTCCTTGGTCTCATCAGTCCAAAGGATATTGTTCCAGAACTTTTGTGGTTTGTCCAGGGGCAATTTTGCAAATCTAAGTCGTGCTGCCATATTCTTTTTTTGAAGATATAAACCACCAGCTTCACATACAAAACAACCCAATGAAACAACACCAACAAGAAAACTAGTGTTTACACAGCAATATTCATATAGAACTTCCGAGTACACAATCCTACATGTGCTGTATGCATCAACACATAACAATGATGCACCGCTGATGAACCCCAAAAAAACTATACATACTAAACACTAGGGCTGCACAATTAACCGAATATTGATCACGATTACGATTTCGACTGCCCACGATTAAATGAATATGATCGACTTCGATATTAACGTTTAAAGTTCGTCCTCTGCTCATAGAAAACTCCGCTGCAGATCAAATCAAGTGCTTCCTACACTACAGCCAATCACCATAGAGCGGCGCAGGGATGACGTCATTTTGTAGTGCCAAAACCCGGAAACGGAGTTAGGATTTTAGCCCTCTAGCGGCCAGCTTCGCTTCGAGGACATTAAACGTCATCACGCTGAATGGGAAAAAACTTTGCAGATAAACTCAGGGCTCTACAGTGCGACCATTTCACTCGCATTTGTGACTGAAAAGTATTTTGTGCGACTGTGAATAAATATTTATTCGCACCGGTGCGAGTGACCTGTTCGGAGTTGTATAATACAATCGGAATAAAAACTACAGGAAGTCCAAAATGCATCTACACTTACTTTCACACTGCTTTTCATCTCCTCAGTCAACCGAACAAGTGTGTAAATACTGCAGAGAAGCCATTATGATGACACGTAACTCTGTACATCATCTGCTTCAACTTCCCGATCTCACAACCACCATCTTTTAGTGATCACCAAAATGACCTGAACCCACTACTGTGAGCTGCTCGTGTAGAAACAGCGGCTTCGCGCGGAGTAAATTAATAATAATGCTAACGCTACAAGGTGGGTTTTAATTCAAACTTCTTTATTAAAAAATTCCTCACCTACACTGCCGCTCTCCACTAGCTCTAATTCACTCCATTTAAACTCACGGTTGCCAGATATCACTAGAAAAGTGAACTCCAGTTTCCATGTTTTGATTTAATCCCCCCAAAACATAATGTTATCAGCAGACATGGAACACTGTACTGGGGAAACCCATCTAAAACTGATAAACAAACAAAAATAAAACTACTAAAATGTAAAGACAGAAAATGTGCTTAGTTATAAATAAATCACTTAATATAAAAAAATAGATATCATTTCATAAAATATAAAAAAAATGAGAAATTAAATAATGTTTAATTACTATGGGTTGCATTTAATATCAATTTGACATTAAGCTTAGTTCGCAATTTGATTAGAAGTGTATTAGCCTTTTTCCTAATATGGATCATTTTTGTGTTAGTCTACTCTTAATTAGGATTCTTTATTGTTTTTAAGATATTTAAAAAATAAATATTTTATGCTTGTTTATTTATCAATTAACCAACAGTATTTCTCATTGCTATTATTTTAACTCAATTAACAGTGACCACGAGCAGAGAGCTTACATTTAACTGTTTATGACCTCCTGATTAAAGTTTAAACAAAAAAAGATTATGATCGTATCGTCTGTAAAAATCCTGATCGGAGCGTCAGTAATAAACACCATTAAACTAAAGCACTTTGCATCTGACGGGTAAATGAAGTCACCCAATCACATCCTATATGAGATTATTCAGATATATACACAATATACACAGAGCGGTTCGAGAACTGACTCCAGCCCAGAACCATGACAGTGGAAAATGTCTAATAGTGTAGCTTTAAATATATCTAAGAGGAGCAGACTTCAAAGACTGAACATTGATGTTTATTGCATTTGTTTACAAGGCGGAACAGGTTAACGTTTGTTTTTTGCATACAGTCGGTAAAATGAACTGAAAATATTAAATTTAGTTTATCAGAAGGTAAATGAATGTGTCACGGCTCATACTATGTTCCTAAATTCTGTCATAATTGACCAGCTCAAGTTTTCTCATGCCTACTTGTGTGTTATATTGTGGCATGAGAAAATTTAATAAATGTGAAAGTGCAATAAAAATATGTTGTCACTAAAGTAAATTAATAATCGTGATCAATAATCGAGATCTCAATATGGTTCAAAATAATCGGGATTATCATTTTGGCCATAATCATGCAGCCCTGGAGTAAACACATTTAAGGTTCTTGTCAGGGACAATCGTCTGTGTCCTGGTGCTGGTGCTACAGAAATTGAACTGGCTAAACAGATAATGTCCTATGGAGAGTCTTGCCCAGGTCTGGAGCAGTACTCCATTAAGAAATTTGCTGAGGCTTTTGAGGTTGTACCACGTGCTTTTGGCAGAAAACTCTGGCGTGAAGGGTAACGAACTGTATGCTGTTCACCACGAGGGCAACAAGAACATGGGCTTTGATATTTAGGGTGAAGGGCCTGCAGTGAAGGACGTGAATGAGGCAGGCATTCTGGACCCCTACCTGGTCAAATACCAGGGCATCAAATTGGCTACAAATGCTGCCATCACTGTCCTCCGGGTTGATCAGATTATCATGGCCAAACCAGCAGGAGGACCCAAAGCTCCACAAGAGAAGAAGGACTGGGACGAGGATGATTAAGTCGGCATGTACTGCTTCACCACTTAAACGTTTCGTTGGTTTATTTAATATCAACACTTTTTTTGTATTATTTTCTTCCTTTTAGAATGAGCTTTGGATTCAGGAAAGGATGGCTCTGTAGTTTTTGTGGTCCCAATAAATGGCACTTGAGCTGTCATTTTGTTTGGTGGGGGGGGTTACCTGCTTTGTGGAAAATGCCCATTGTGAAAAGCTCTATACAATTATAATTTAATTGAAATTGAATTGAATTGAGTCAAAACAATTTCTACTTCTGTTATTCACTCTTTACCCTGATTGTCCATTTCAAGTAAAATAACTTCCTCTTCTATTTTTCAGGCTTTACCATGATTTATCATTTCATGCTCACAGCTGTCTCTGCACAATTTATATGGAGTTTTGTGGGCATCACTACATGCAAATCAGCTGTGTTGTGACATGCTTTGTAATTTTATAGGTGATAACCATTCATCAACATACAATTCAAAAACAAACTTTTGTAAATCCAGTGGAAATGTTTAGTTCAGTTTGGTTTACACAAACATTTGCACACAACTTTACTAAAAGATTGATAAATGAGGCCCAAAGTCAGCTAGGTTAGCTGCTTTGCTACCACTCTCAGTGCACTGCTGGCTGAGCTCTTGTGTTCTTCTGTTTTTACCTTTTAATTAAGAATAACAGTCACTTATAAAGTTATCTTAAGGTTTGGAGTTATTTATTAGTAGCTTGTCTACTATCGAAATTGTGTGAGTCTCCAGTCCACATACACAAAGCTCAGAACACTCCTTGCACAACTGCCGGTGTGGTGCTGAAGGGACAGCACCACTTCAACACCACTGTTTTGTATGGCAACCGGGCACATGACCACGAGGTGGGGCGAAGTAATAGAACACAGCTGGTGACTGCTAATGACCACAGCTGCTCCTCACAGAGAAGCCAAGAGAGTATAAAAGGGGGCCGTGGCTGCAACAGGGTGAGCAGATTCTGTCTCCATAAAGATGTTGGTTCTCTTCTGTCTGTCTTTTGCAAAAACCCCAGACAGCAACGACAGAACTGCTCGCCCGCTCCACATTGCTGAGAGCTCTCACTCCTGGCACCCACAGGAATGCTCAGGACCTCTGGCTATTGCCTCCCCACTACCCACGCCATTACGCCTGGCCCACGGAGCCCAGCAGGACATACCTCCACAGCGTTCCCAACACAGCCCATGATGACACAAGCCAGCCTCGCTCACACCCCCTCCATCACCATCACACCACTTCCCCCTCACTTCTCCCCCTGAAGAAACTAAACTGACTGTTTTTGCACCAACCTTGCCACTGCCATGTTGGTGTTCTGCTCTTCACAGCTGTGAGTTGCTACACTGGTGGAGAATGCAGGCATGAACACAGACTCAGCCCCCACCCACACCATGGATGCCATTCTTAAACATCTACTAAAGACCAACCTCCATGAACAGGGGGTTACTCAGGAGCATGGTGCTGGGGCTCTGCACTGCTATTGAGGAACTGCTGTCCCTCTGTAAGTTAAGCATGGCCTCTGCCACTCCTCGCCCTGACCCCTGCCCGATGTTTGAGTGCATTGCTGCCCACAAAGAATGGCCTAAAGTGATTGGGCCCAGATCATTGCCCCCTTTCTCACAGGGGAGGCCCAATTGGCCTACTACACTCTGCCACTAGGGGAGGCAGCTGACTATGACACGCTTAAGGAGATACTGGCACAATGTGAACTGTCTCCCAACGTATAGGAGAGCTCAAAGGAGTCACCCCACTTATGCCTCAAACCCATGCCCACCAAGCCAGAACCTCAGCCATCCCTCCAGGTCAACAAGCCCTTGCTAGCCAGTTGTGTCCTCCACACCCACTCTCAGCCATGATCTCCCACCATCACAGTGAAGCCAGATGGCACACCCATCCAACCCATGTTAGACACCTTGGCCCACCCAGCAGTTCTACCCCAGGCCATGAAGGTGTGTGGGAGCATCTTGGAATCCTGTGTGCTCCTGTGATTTCTGGGAGGTTCCCACCACCGAGATCTGGGGGCAGTCATCATAGGGGGCAGTGGTGGCTTGACGGTTAAGGCTCTGGGTTACTGATTGGAAGTTGTTGGGTTCAAGTCAAGCTGCCACTGTTGGCCCTTAACCCTCTCTGCTCCAGGGGCGCTGTTTCATGGCTGACCTTGCGCTCTGCCCCAACCTCCTAACATGCTGGGATATGCGAAGAAAAAATAATTTCACTGTGCTGTAATGTATATGTGACCAATAAAGACTCATTATCATGGATTACGCCACCAGATACCCCAATGCAGTCCCGCTCCGTAAAGCCACCTCCTGGAACATTGCCAAGGAACCCGTCCTCCTCTTCAGCTGCATGGGGATCCCAAAACACCCCCTGACTGATCCTTTGTATCAAATCTATCCATTTTCCCAACTCAAGAAAGCTTTCACCACATCTAAACATCCCAACCCTACTTAGTGGAGGTTAACACATCAGAAACTGGTGTCAGAGCATGGAGGGCGTTGACACACCACTACAATGGCCTATTCAACATCCTCCAGCACATAAACATTTTCAGCTACAAGCTGGAGCCACCATGCCACAGCTGTCTGGCTCCCTCCTTTCATGTCTCCTGGCTTAAACTTGTCACTCCAGTTGCCCTTGTAGAAGGTATTCCCCCTTCCACCCTTCCAGCACCCCTGGACTTTGAAGTTGAGCCTACTTACACCATAAAGGAGATCCTAGACTCATGGTGCCCTGAGGGTAAGGACTACAACACCCAGTTACCAAAGACTCTCCCACGCTCACACTCACCTGATTACTGACCACACACATCTGGACTCAATTCCAATCCCGACCTCACAGTATAAAAGGACTTTCATGCCATACACTTACTGCTAAGTATACACTCTGTATCATTTTGTACCAGTCAGCACCAAGCCTTTGATTTACTGATTGTCTTCCTGATTTTGATCTAGTTTCTGGTTTAAATTTTTTTTTCATCTTGCCTACTCTAGTGGTTAGTACCTACCAAAGTGGTCCAAGGAAGGCCAACCATTGAACCAGCCATAGGGTCATGGGTGCCCAGGACTCATTGATGTGCGTGGGGAGTGAAGGATAGCCCATCTGGTCCAATCCCACAGAAGAGCTACTGTAGCACAAATTGCTGAAAACGTTAATGCTGGCTATGACAGAAAGGTGTCAGAACACAGAGTGCCTTGCAGCTTGCTGCATATGAGGCTGAGTAGCCACAGACTAGTCAGAGTACACATGCTGATCCCTGTCTGAGCATCAGAACTGGACCATGGAGCAATGGAAGAAGGTGACCTGGTCTGACGAATCACATTTTCTTTTACATCATATTGATGGCTGTGTGTGTGGGCGTCGCTTACCTGGGGAAGATCTGGCAACTAGATGCACTATGGGAAGAAGGCAAGTCGGCAGAGGCAGTTTAATGCTCTGGACAATGTCCTAATGGGAAACCTCGGTCCTGGCATTAATATGGATATTACTTTGACATGTACCACCTACCTAAACATTGTTGCAGACCAAGTACACACGTTGGCAATGGTATTCCCTAATGACAGTGGTCTCTTTCAGCAGGATAGTACAGCCTGCCAAATAGTTCAGGAATGGTTTTAGGAACATGACAAATAGTTCAAGGTATTGACTGGGCCTCCAAATTCCCCAGATCTCAGTCAGATCAAGCATCTGTGGGATGTCCTGGACAAAGAAGTCCGATCCATCTAAGCCCCACCTCACAATTTACACAATCTCACAACTTGGTATCAGATACCACAGCTCCCCTTCAGAGGTCATGTGGAGTCCGTGACTGGACAGAGCTGTTTTGGTGGCACAATGGGGACCTACACAATATTAAGCAGGTGGTTTTACTGTAATGGCTATATGCCTTACCTTAACTTATGCTGTGCGGCTAACCCTTGACAGGTTGCTACATAGTGTTGTCATTTTTATGGATGCTATTCTGCCAATGAGGGAGAGGGGACGATTTATCTATTGTTGAAGGTCATCACTTATGGAACTAAGTAATGGGTAAAAGTTGAGTTTGCGTATGTCTGCCAGCTGCGATGAGATTTTGATACTGAGTTAAATGATGTAGCCAGCACTTACGGGTAGAGACTGGGCTGCAGTTTCTGATAGGTTCATGTTGTTCATGTTGCTGTGTCATTCCACTTTATTACACATAACTTCATTTATGGACTTTAATGTTGTGAATTCTTTATATTTCCATATTTCTTGAGTTAACACTGATGTCTGGTGAAAATTTCATGTTAACAGCCTCATTGGAAATATATTTACTGAAAAAAAATGTTGACGTGTCCAATACTTATTTCACCCACTGTAGGTCTGGAAAGAATGTCCTAAATGCATTTTTCATTTCCTCTGGGGGTTGTATGGTCTTTCCTGCTAAGTTCTTGATGATTGGGATTTGTTTTGGTAGGTGGTAGCTCAGTGGTTAAGACGAGGAACTTCTGATTGGAAGGTTGTGAATTAAAATCAGAGCACTGCCAAGCTTGAGGGACCTTGAGCAAAGCCCTTAACCCTCATCTGCTCAGTTGTATACATGAGATAAATGTAAGTTGCGGTGGATAAGAGCGTCTGTCAAATGCAGTAAATGTTGTTCTTTTCATTTCTTTTAATGAGGTTTGCAAGGAATTTTTCCTCTAAGAATGGCTTTCTCTGTTTCCCATAGTAGTGTTGGTGGGGTTTCTGGAGAATCCTTTATTTTGATGAAGGACGCCCATTCTCTGTTGATATAGCTATCAAATTCTAGATCTTTGAGTAGTGATTTGTTAAAGTACCATCTGAAGTCTGTCTTTGGAAGGTGATTTTTATTCCAGATAAGAGACACTGGAGCATGGTCACTGATTGTACTTGATTGGATTTGTGGATTTGATGTATTTGGAATAATATGTAACAATATTTGGAGTGTATATGGTGCTGGCAAGTAATGTGTGAATTCCTTGGTGTTTTAGTTGTCAACCATTGCCAAGTCCAAAGTCAGACATCTACTGTTTTATTGTTTCTGTGAACTGCCAGTTCTGTGTTTTATGTGTACTACTGGGGTTTAGTCTGTGTTAACGTTGTCACTGATTGTAATCAGAGAGTCCATGAAGTTTGTCAGATGTGATACAGAAGATTGATGGGTAATCACTGTTTGGACCACATACTTTGCTATAGATATCGGATTGTTGCCGATAAAGATGTTTATTATAATGTATCTGCCTTCATGATTTGTGATAGTAGTGTTATGTGTGAATGTGATTCTTTTATTTATTAAGATGGCCACACCTCTTTGTTTGAAGTTGTAGTGGCCGGAGAAAGTGTAGTTAAATTGTGGGGTGTGTAGTTTGTGATGGTCTGGCTCTGAGATATGTGTTTCTTGTAGTAAGCACATGTCTGTGTTTAGTAGGGCTGCACAATTATGGTCAAAATGATAATCCCGATTATTTTGTTCAATATTGAGATTTCGATTATTTATCACGATTATTCATTGATTTTAGTGACAAGATATTTTTATTGCACTTTCACATTTATTACATTTTCTCATGCCACAATATAACACACAAGTAGGCATGAGAAAACTTGAGTTGGTCAATTATGACAGAATTTAGGAACGTAGTGTGAGCCATGACACATTCATTTACCTTCTGATAAACTAAATTTAATATTTTCAGTTCATTTTACAGACTGTATGCAAAAAACAAACGTTAACCTGTTCCGCCTTGTAAACAAATGCAATAAACATCAATGTTCAGTCTTTGAAGTCTGCTCCTCTTAAATATATTTAAAGCTACACTATTAGACATTTTCCACTGTCATGGCTCTGGGCTGGAGTCAGTTCTCGAACCGCTCTGTGTATATTGTGTATATATCTGAATAATCTCATATAGGATGTGACTGGGTGAGTTCATTTACCCGTCAGATGCAAAGCGCTTTAGTTTAATGGTGTTTATTACTGACACTCCGATCAGGATTTTTACAGACGATACGATCCAGATACCAATCTTTTTTTGTTTAAACTTTAATCAGGAGGTCATAAACAGTTAAATGTAAGCTCTGACCTATATACATGACCTAGACTATGGAATGTGAGGACATATAATAAAAGTGTGTACAAACATTAGATTGGGGACATACAGAGAGATCAACTGCACGTGCTCAAGTTGAGCAAAAAAAAAAAAAAAAAAGAGCAGCTCAACCCAGCTTGTGAGGGATTGCGCAATCCGAGAGGAGGCTCAGCTCGTCACTGCCTCCCTTCACGTCTTTCCCCCGTATTTGAACAGGAAATACACAAATTCAGCGATATTGACTATAAAACTCATTGGAGTGATTGGAATCATACAATAATTACATTTCTATCACAGATCAGTGGACAATTATTTATTTATTTATTTTTAATCATTCTTTGTTTTTTACATTTCATGATGACACAGGGGAGGCACTCCCCTGCCCCCCTGACCGCACTGTCAGTAGTCAGGACACTGATCAGGGCTGACCTGTGTGTGTGTGCGGAGTTTGCATGTTCTCTCCGTCCTCTGGGTCCTCCAGTTTCCTCCTCCAGTCCAAAGACATGCAGGGTAGGCTGATTGGCATGTCCAAAGTGTCCGTAGTGTATGAGCGGGTGTGTGAATGGGAATGTATATGTGATATATATACATTCACAGTCACACACCCGTTCATACACTACGGACACTTTGGACATGCCAATCTCCACATATGGGTAGATATTATGCTGGAAAATCTGTCTTCCATTGACTCTAGAGATTCTATAGTTATATTAGGGTCAAACCACAGTCTCTATTAAGTATAATTTAGCATTAGATAGATATGAAATGTAAGGAAAATCAGAAAGATAAGAAAAAATCTGTACCATTTACTAATACAAAAAATTGGTTCACATTAGTCACATTCATAAGAGCTGGTTAATGCTGCATTCACATCATATGAGAAAAAGTGTAATTCCCAATTTCCTACTGAGAACCTTTAATGACAGCTGTTAATGTGAGTAGCAATTCCAAGCTTTGGGAGCTTTCCCAAACCAGTAGTGAGGCAATGGACTGCATAATCATGCCACACATCCAATGAAATAAGGAATTATATTTTTTATTTTAATTCAATGTCATTATGAATTATGAATTACAGCCAGTAAATTGCACAACCCTCTTTTGGGCTATTAGAATGTAGGAAGATGTTCACTTATTTAACATGAACACAATCGTATGCTAATGTTATCTAATGTTAGATAATAATAAGAAGAAAAAACTACATTGAGTAAACAAAATGGCAATACACAAATGCTCTCAAGTCAGAACAATGGGACATTTTACCATTCTCCCACATGATATGAACGTGGCATGAGTACATACAGTAACAATAGCATTATCGCTTACAGTAAGAGAAAATGAAAAAATAAAAACTCAGCATAAATTTGTAAATAAGGATAAGTTTACAACTGAACTATTAATGCTGTCAGATTGCAATCTCCTTTAATTATTTATGATGTACAAAAACATTTTATTTTCTAAAAAAAAACAACAGTAGTAGTCTATTGGTGTGTATTTGTGTGTGTGTATATATACACACACACACACATATATATATATATATATATATATATATATATATATATATATATATACAGTATCTCACAAAAGTGAGTACACCCCTCGCATTTTTGTAAATATTTGATTATATCTTTTCATGTGACAACACTACAGAAATGACACTTTGCTACAATGTAAAGTAGTGAGTATGCAGCTTGTGTAACAGTGTAAATTTGCTGTCCCCTCAAAATAACTCAACACACATCCATTAATGTCTAAATTGCTGGCAACAAAAGTGAGTACACCCCTAAGTGAAAATGTCCAAATTGGGCCCAAAGTGTCAATATTTTGTGTGTCCACCATTATTTTCCAGCACTGCCTTAACTCTCTTGGGCATGGAGTTCACCAGAGCTTCACAGGTTGCCACTGGAGTCCTCTTCCACTCGTCCATGACAACATCACGGAGCTGGTGGATGTTAGAGACCTTGTGCCCCTCCACCTTCCATTTGAGGATGCCCTACAGATGCTCAATAGGGTTTAGGTCTGGAGACATGCTTGGCCAGTCCATCACCTTCAACCTCAGCTTCTTTAGCAAGGCAGTGGTCATCTTGGAGGTGTGTTTGGGGTCGTTATCATGCTGGAATACATGCTGGGATCATGCTCTGCTTCAGTATGTCACAGTACATGTTGGCATTCATGGTTCCCTCAATGAACTGTAGCTCCCCAGTGCCGGCAGCACTCATGCAGCCCCAGACCATGACACTCCCACCACCATGCTTGAATGTAGGCAAGACACACTTGTCTTTGTACTCCTCACCTGTTTGCCACCACACACGCTTGACACCATTTGAACCAAATAAGTTTATATTGGTTCCAGTAATCCATGTCCTTAGTCTGCTTGTCTTTAGCAAACTGTTTGCGGGCTTTCTTGTGCATCATCTTTAGAAGAGGCTTCCTTCTGGGACGACAGCCATGCAGACCAATTTGATGCAGTGTGAGGCGTATGGTCTGAGCACTGACAGGCTGACCCCCCACCCCTTCAACCTCTGCAGCAATGCTGGCAGCACTTATACGTCTATTTCCCAAAGACAACCTCTGGATATGACGCTGAGCACGTGCACTCAACTTCTTTGGTCGACCATGGCGAGGCCTGTTCTGAGTGGAACCTGTCCTGTTAAACCGCTGTATGGTCTTGGCCACCGTGCAGCAGCTCAGTGTCAGGATCTTGGCAATCTTCTTATAGCCTAGGCCATCTTTACGTAGAGAAACAATTTTTTTTTTTCAGATCCTCAGAGAGTTCTTTGCTATGAGGTGCCATGTTGAACTTCCAGTGACCAGTATGAGAGAGTGTGAGAGCGATGACACCAAATTTAACACACCTGCTCCCCATTCACACCTGAGACCTTGTAACACTAACAAGTCACATGACACCGGGGAGGGAAAATGGCTTATTGGACCCAATTTGGACATTTTCACTTAGGGGTGTACTCACTTTTGTTGCCAGCAGTTTAGACGTTAATGGCTGTGTGTTGAGTTATTTTGAGGGGACAGCAAATTTACACTGTTACACAAGCTGTACACTCACTACTTTACATTGTAGCAAAGTGTCATTTCTTCAGTGTTGTCACATGAAAAGTTATAATCAAATATTTACAAAAATGTGAGGGGTGTACTCACTTTTGTGAGATACTGTATATATATATATATATATATATATATATATATATATATATATATATATATATATGCGTGTGTGTGTGTGTGTGTGTGTGTGTATCAGTGCCGTGCGGTCAGGGGGGCAGGGGAGGCAATGTATTTTCAAAATAAAATGTGCTCCCCACTCAAGCTGTCTTAACAGGTGACTGATCACTGCAGCAACCTCCGGGCATCAACTTCAGCCTGAATAAATAAAATATATAGAAAACACCAACATTATTGTTTCACATTACACAAAACATACAGTAGGGTGCGTCTCAATCAGCTCTCTAGATCCCTAGGTGGTTTAATCAGTATATGGTGTACATGAGCTCGGGCACTGGTAAAGACCCAGACACTACACATTAGGACACTGATGACTCAATGTCCGGTAACATGATTACGTGCTCGCGTTGTAAAACATCACCACTGGCACTTAACCACAACATGCAGGACGGACATCTTTCTAACATTATATGTCATATTAATTTGTCTGTCATGGTACTTCAAGTAGGATCGTAGACTAGTTAGTAGATTTTTAAAAAAATCAATAAAGTCATTCGACTCAAATAAACTATATATAGAACGTCAAATAAAGTTAAAAATCGCTAACGTAAGTAATCATTTGAGAGCTACAACAACAGCGTTCGTCCGCCACATTTTTCGATCAGAGGTTTCTGAAAACATGGCGTCATTTTCAGTAAGGGAAAATAGTGAACATCTATGCTCCTTGGTTTTCGTGGAGCATTGTGGGATTTTTTAGGGAGCGAAAGTCCCAGTGCACACTAGTAGGATTTCGCAATTGAGACAGCCCTTCAAATGGTCCACTCCCTGATCAGTGTCCTGACTACTGAACTATGGAGCCAATTGAGACGCACCCATAAACTCAAATCCATTACCTCACAAACAAGTCTATAAGCTTCTGATTGCAAATTCATAACAAAAAAAAAAGATTTGTTCAGTCATGTGCTGATTATTTTAAACAGGTGCAAGAACAGAAATAAGGAATGAATATAATGAATAATACGGATTAACAATGGTGGTTACACACTGATTTACACTGCAAACATTTTATGGCTACACTAAGGTGTCAGTGTTTTTCCGTACCTAATACAGTTTTCCTGAAAGTCAAATCAAAATTGCATAAATTATGCTAATAAACAGGTTAAGAAATTTAAAAATCCTGATTAACTGGCCAAAGATTTTGGTGCATCACTACAGTTGAGTATTAAAAAACAACAAGACTTAACAGTGTGTGGTCCATCCATCCATCCATCCATCTTCTACTGCTTATCCTTTTCAGGGTCGTGGGGAACCTGGAGCCTATCCCAGGGAGCATCGGGCACAAGGCGGGGTACACCCTGGACAGGGTGCCAATCCATCGCAGGGCACACAATCACATACACACATTCACACACCCATTCATACACTACGGACACTTTGGACATGCCAGTTAGCCTACCATGCATGTCTTTGGACGGGGGAGGAAACCGGAGTACCCGGAGGAAACCCCCGCAGCACGGGGAGAACATGCAAACTCACAGTCTGTGGTATAAATGCTAAATGTTAGCATTAATAAATGGTAAAATGGTAAATGGCGCACTTATAGCGCTTTTGTCCAAAGCGCTTTACACTGTGTCCCATTCACCCGTTCACACACACATAACAATGGTAGCAGAGCTGCCATGCAAGGTGATAACTTGCCATCGGGAGCAACTTGGGGTTCAGTGTCTTGCCCAAGGACACTTCAGCATGTGGAGTCACGTGGGCCGGGAATCGAACCCTACGATTAGTGGACAACCCACTCTACCACCTGAGCCACAGCCGCCACATGGTATGATTTGGTATGATTTCTGATGAGTTTGATATGAGAACGTGAGATTTAATCCACATACAGTGCCCTCCACTAATATTGGCACCCTTGGTAAATATAAGCAAAGAAGGCTGAACAAAAGCTCAAAAGGCTCAAAATTAAAGACAAATTTTCACAGCATCCTTTACTCATATTTACCAAGGGTGCCAATATTAGTGGAGGGCACTGTATGTTCTTGAACTGTGTAAACAGTTCTTGGTCCTGGATTCCGATTATTGGACCTTATGGTACTACGGCAGCACTGACTACACTGTAAGCACAGATACACTCTCGGGGCTGTTCTTGATGGGAAATCATCTAATCTGACCTGCATGTCCAACGCCAGATTTAATATAGCGTCCAGTTCCTCTTTCTCTTTCTCCTGGTCACTCGTCCTGGACTCTGGAACATCACCTGCTTCCAAGTATGGATCCTGATCAATCGGATGAGCGTATCCGACTGAGCAGTCCTGAGGAATGAGTGGGAAAATTCATATTAATATTATTTACACATCAAGGATTTACTTTTAACTGTTTGACCTCCCAGCATTCCCTTCATACTGCAACATGTACCATCAAACCTTAACATGCCTACACTGGCTAAAATAACGACACTAGCCATTTTTAGTGATCAGAACAGTACATAAACTTAAAAAGGTTTCTCAGTGCTTACAGGGTAATAGCCACTAGGAGAGTAGGAAGCAGCTGGTTGTTGAAAGCATGGCACTGTTGAATCCAAGAAGTCTGGGCTACAGCACTGATACACTGGGGGTGGGAAACATTGAAGGTTAATAAACGATTCATTTCTTGGTAAGACATAAACAACACATCACTAAGATAGATTATTCAGGAACGATATTACAGCTCCTGCAGCCCCTCTGCACACAGTTTTATCTTCATTCTTTGCTAACTGTATTAAATAACATGTTGAAATGTCAATATTTAAAGGTGAAAAAGTCCATTTGTTTTATTCCTGAGTTGTACAAATAACCTGGAAGATAGGTAAAATGATAAACCATGAATAAGCCATACAAAAACAACAACGATGCATTAAGCTGTGCCTGCATCTGCTGCATAAAGCAGCAGAATATGTTTTTTTAAAAGCCCACCACATTTCCAAGCACCATGGGGTAATAATCACTCAGTTAATGTTAAAAATGAGTTAATGCAAGGCATTGTGGGACTTCCTGCTTATAGGTACAGACTAATGACATGAAGGACAATCATGTTCTGACAATGGACTGTAATGGTGTCGATACCCCGCTCCTGTACACTCCCACAGCCCTTTTTAATTTTATGCTGAGAAGTTTGAGCTGGTGAAAGGGGACACATTCAAGTAAAATATTAATTGCTAGATAGATATTATTAGCTGTTAATAGATATTTAAATCCGGCATGTTGTGTGCATTTTTATTATTATTATTTTTTTTACAGCATTTATTTTCTTTTCTAACTTTAGAACTACGTTGTTCAGGCATTAAACATATAACAGCTGTTAGAATGACTCATTGGAAGACTCTGAATA